>NC_134705.1:68430770-68583270 GCF_043290135.1 Rhipicephalus microplus
AAGTATATATGATACAAAGCTTTAACATTTTCTTGACGTGGCGAGCTTAAGTGCAAGTAACATATTTATCCTTGTTTCTGCCAAATATCAGTGTTTCACAAAGTCATGATGCACAGCTGCAAGTTCAGATGGGCAACAATATGTCCTCTTTTCACAATATCATTCACGCATTGTGCGTATTCCTTCATTTGCTCAGTTTTTCAACGCCTAGTTTGCCCGTTGCAGGTGTTGTCACTAGACTGAGGTATAGTGTACATCAAAGTTGCTGCGCGGGATATAGCAGACCCCATGCTAGACTAGTGTACGCTACGCCCCGCCCCCCACTCCTGCATATACAGCATCACTGCTTAGCAAGCTTGTTTCATACAGAAAAAGCCGTAGAGATATTGTGGTTGCTACCAACTCTTTTGGATTCATGTGTGACAGCATGAAAGTAAGGCGCCACAACTGGCCCAACAGTTCAGATTGACACATCACCTGCTTGAAGTTTTTTAAAATTGTGGCTTCGATAACAGCCGTAAGAAATAGCAGAGGGTAGCTTGCAGCCAGAACATTATGCAGTACCTGACCGTTAAATCTTTACTCCATTTTACACTCACGCAAGCTTTTGAAAGCGGCTTTCTTACGTGACGACACAATTTCTCTTTTATTAACTTTCCTACGGGTGTGTTTAAATGACACAAGCTGTTGGTATAGGCTGATTTCTGCCCTTGATGATGTTCAGTGCAGACTTAACAAAAAAATGGAAGAAGAAGGAGAGCACCTTGAACTTGGCCCACGCACAAGTGCATGTATGTGTCCCTATTCGTCTTGCCCTGTAAAGATAAGTCTGCATTGAGCACCGTCAACAAAGCTGAAAGCCTATGCCTGTGATAATAAAGTCAGCCAATTGAAAATTCGGGAAAAGATGAATTGTGTCATTTATGAAACTTGCTTTCAAAGTTCATGTGAGCACAAGATGCAGATTTTTGGCCACCATTTGGCTGCAGGCAACAATATGGCGCGACATACACCTGTCCCTGAAGCCGCGATTAAAAAAACAGTAAAAGGGCGACGCGTGAATGAGAACCATTCAGATCATGTGCAGTGCCGTGACTTTATCAGGTGGGACATAACCTTTAGATAGTTGCTAGAAGGCGCAATATCCCTTTTGACGCTTTTTTACAATGCACAGGCTTGCTCAGCTGTGCTTTAACACAAGCTGTGGTTACAGGCATGGATGCCAAAACAAGCAAGCTCTCTCCAATGTTCCATGCAGGAAATGTGTACTTAATGTCATATTTCTGTGTTTAGTGTTTTAGCAAGACATCAAGTGGGTAAATTTCCCTTTAAAGACGTAGAGAACAATGCAAAGAAAATAAGTATTTCCGTTCACAGAAAAGCACGCTCTTTTGCTCACCTTAACTGCTGCAGCTGTGCACTGCAGTTTTTTGAGACGTTGACTCGACGCCTTGTTTTTGTTGCAAAAACATGCGGCTCAGCACTTGAGCACGAGGCCATTTTTGCATTTAAAGATAAATTTAAGACATCTTTCGGTATTACAGCAGTACTGAAGTTGAGAAAGTAAACATGAACTGGTATGCAGCCATTAATTTCGAGTCCCTGCTGGGCTGTTCGACACTATAGATCCAAATGAACAACACTGATCAAAATGCTGTCGTGGTACAAGCTTTTGTGTTTTGAATTTTTTAACAGCACAAAGATATTCAAAAAAGGCGTGTGAAAGCTCCGCGTGCAGATTATCTAATCTGTTCTTCATGCATGACAAAGAAATTATTCACTTTTAGAAACTTTTCTAAGGCAGAAATTTTATATCAGCAAAGGTAACCCCTGTTCACTTTCTTTGACAGCAGTTAACAAAACAGCAGGTTGCCCTTTGTATCCCTCATTTACGCAGCGTCGCCCTATCACATCCACTCTGTCTCCTGCATAGTTGCTTACAACAACCCGAGATCAACTTTGCTTTGCCCACACTTCCAGGTACATTTGGCCTAGAATAGCGAAGACTTGGTAGGAAACGAAGACTATTTATAAGACGCTCAACATGCAGCCGAGTTTATTTTGAAAAGTATCTCAGCGCAAAAACAAATTCACATGCACAGTCGCACCTGATTTTCACTGAACCAACAGCAAATATCTGGGTAAAAAACGTGTTAACAGTTTGCGATACTATGAATGGGACATATTTAATCAGTTTTTAGACTTAACTGCATTTAAGAAAGTTTATTTTTTTATTGTCAGGTGCATGGTTGATGTACTGATTCGTGCATCTGCGGGAATTTTAGTATTTCCCGCCTGTAAGATTTTGCGCTCGCATCTGCCCTTAGCCCTGCCCTTGAAGTCCTCCTCTTCCAAATGTGCATTGAAGTCTTATGTACTACAATGGGCAGGAAGGCGCACCCCGCACTTCCGAGCATTCACTGTAGCTGCGTTCTCTGCGAGTCTATCGTTAAGGCATCGGCCTGTTTGGCAGATATAAACTTTGCCACAACTGAGTGGTACCTTATATACCACTTCCGTAGCTCGGGGGACAAATAGCTTCTTATGTTTCCTTCAACAGAATACGTTATCTGTTTTGTCACCTGCAATAGTGCACAAATGAAAAAGCTCTAAGGATGCTGAGAAGAGAAGGTGTACGTTATTCTTGGAACATGAAATTGTATGCTGAGTGTAAGGAATTACAACGAACTTCTTGAATCTTTGTCGTGTTGGCACGCTCAGTGAACTCTCAATCTGCTTGAGAAGACAGGATGCTAGGGCAACGAGCAATGTGACAAAAAAACACGAAGTTAGAAGATGTGAAATCTGGCGGTCAATGCTAGAGCTGTCCTCATTATTGCATGACTTGGTCAAAGCCGTGTTGAGGCATGAAGCAGTGATCCCCCTTTTCACTAGTATAGTATGAAAAGAGTCACATGGGAGGATAAATTTTTTTGAACGGGGCTAATACTCCCAGCAACACTGGATCATATTGTTCGGTGAACACTCCTTCAAGCAGGGTTCATCCTCATTATCCTTTACAATAAACCTTCCCGACAATGATGCGATCCAGAAAACATGTGAGAACCACAATTCCTGGAAATGTAAGCCACGACCGAAAAAAGCTATCCTCCAATTTGACTCTTTTCATACAATACTGGCGAAAAGAGGGTTTGCTTCTTCGTGCCTCAACTTGGCTTTGACCAAGTCATGCTCCCTTAAACTCAACTTCAGCTTCAATCACCACATTTTGTGCCTTCGAGATTCAGGTTTTCCTTGCACATTACCCGTGGCCATAGCATCCTCCCTTCTGAAGCTGATAGCGACTTCGCCCAGCGTGCCAACACGACAGAGGTACTACACGTTGAACAAGTTTGTTTCAACTCCCTACAATCACACGATTTCATGCAACCTTAAGAAAATAGCTTCAAAAGAGGGAATAGACCTCATCCTCACGGCACCCTTAAACATTTTCTGTTTGTGCACTTCTTGCAACTGAAAGAACAGAGAAACAAGTATGTCGAAAGTAGCATAAGAAGCCATTGGTCCGATGTGCTACGGAAGGGGTATATAAAATACCATTCAGTTATCGTATAGCTTACTTCACTCAAACAGGCCAATGCCCAAACGACAGACTTGAAGAGCACACAACTACGGTGAATGCTTGGAACATTGGGGTGCGCCTTCTGGCGCAGTGCAGTACATGCGGCTGCACTGCACTTTCCGAGAAGGCGATTGTTAAGGGCAGGTGTGAGCAGAAAATATTACAGGCGGGAAAGACTAAAAAACTGCAGATGCATGTGTCAGTGTACCTTCGGACCATCTGACAATGAAATAAACATCCTCCAATGCAGGTAAGTCAAACAACTGAATAAGCATGCCCCCTTCATGGTATTGTACATTGTTAACATCTAAAAAGATGTTAACAATGTACAATACTATGAAGGGGGTACATTGTTAACATACCCAGACATATTTGTTGTTGGTTCAGTAAAAATGAGGTGCGACTGTGCCTGAGCATTTGTTTTTGCACTGAAATACTTTTCAAAATAAACTCGTTTGCAGGCTGAGCGTCTTCTAAGTAGTCTTTCTTTGACTCCAAGCCTTGGCTCTTCTAGGCCAAATGTAAAATAACTAGCCCAACAATGCAGTGTTTGGAAGCATACTTCCACATGTATTGGATGCTGTGGCCACGTGTCCACCTTAATTTAAGAATCACGGCACTTCCCAGTAAAAGTCACCCTATATATTTTTGCTGATGAGACGGCACATTTGTTTGGAGTGTATTCATGTTTTTCTTGTGCTTTTATTAAAATGACTGGATGCATTTAGCCTTCATTTCTCCTTGTTCGGCACATGTTTTGCTGATGAGCATAGCTAGCATGGGTACCTTTTTCACAGCAATTTTCTGGTACTTGGGCCTTGCGACTGCTATACCAGTTCCGTCTCTTGGCCTTGTTCACTTTGAACTTCTTGCTTTGGGGCTTTCGAGGGTCACAGCACCTTCAGAAATGCTTCTTCTCAAATTCATTGCATTTAGGCGTTTTTTCAGGTTTTTGGCTTTTGTTTTAGCCGTTTGTAATGTGCTCCACCTCTTGTCAAAAGCAGTCAACTGCAAACGGGAGTTGAAATTCAAGCTATCATAATGCCGTGCAGGTGAACCACCAGAACAGTTACAGTTCCGTGTTGGGTCCATCAAATGTATTACAAATCTTCGTCACTTGCGTTTGTGAAACTGAAATTTATGACTGAATTCACACCTTTCCACAATTACATACTTCTTTAAGGAGCAGTGAATTAGTGTTAGTTCTCTTACTTTCACGAAGAGCTTTTCTCCTGGCAATGACAAAACCAAATTGTTGTGAATTTCACATGCTTCTGTACGAAATATTGGTAAAAATAGGTGCAATTTCTTATATTTAGTCAAGTCATTTGCCCTGAAGCTCAAACGCTCAACATTAGATTGAGAGCTGTCAACTTCAGTGTTCAATTCATCTGATCTGCAGACAAGAGTATGAATTGGCCGCAGAAAAAAAACGCTATTTGCCGAACTTTCACATTCATAGCTGGCCTTGTGGTTATAACACATACGGTGTCCGTGTGAGGCCACCACATCCTCGTGGATATTGTCCAGCAGGCCCTGTGACACAGATGCCACCCAGATTGCTTGACTAACTGTTGCATACTAACAGCAACGGAACTGCAGTGAAAAGGCAAACAATTTATTGACCAGAAATGTTTCTTCTGTTATAGGCAATATTTTGACACACGTAGGACCTTGTTCAGCTTTCAACATCCCTATACTGTTTGGCAATGAAACGTCATACAAGAGCTTGCACCACGTCGCAAAAATTCCTTTTATTTTTGCTTAAAATTATTAGCTAATTTCCTTTTGCTTACTCATGCTAAATTTGATTAGGTCATGCTTTATTAAGCAAATAGATTAGCTCATTTGGTAGATTATTATTAGGTTTCTTTCATACACACTTTGACACAAATCTATGTGACAATCGGGAACAGAAAATACTATTCATAATTGCAAGGCTGCGTGAAGTCTTCAATGGCTTTTGGGAGGAGGACACAAAGTATCCAAACAGCAGGCACATTAGTTGTCAAACAACTATTTTTACATCCACTGTTAGCAAAATTAGGATAAAATATTTTTTCACCACACAGATATTCTGTAAAAATTTTATTCAAGCTATGTCTTGGGGTGCAGACAATTTCGGAATGTGATTGATGGAAGTGGGGGAATTTAGGTTTTTCAGCATATCAAATATGTTCACTACAGTTATTCCTATCCATTGCATAGTGGCAAAGACCTACACTTGGTTCACAAACTAAGTGCAAAAGACCCTAATTTAATAATGCTTTTATGCATTTCAAATTTTTATGTCCTAATGCTATTGAGCGCTATTGAAAATAGGCCCAAACTAGGTGTACCTCTCAGCTGAACACTTGTTGCTAAGTGCCGAAGTCCTTGAAAGAAGTACGTCGAATAGCAGTTGCGGCAACAAATTTATTCCCATGAAGGTGCACAAGTCTTGAAACAAAACAGCAAAAATATGTAGTGAGCTAATCATAATATAATCGAAGTGCGACCGAGTTTAGAACGTCAAGCCAGAGGTAGCAGCACAGCAGGCACTACTGCCGTGAATAATTTACCAACTCTCCTGCTACTTCCCCACATGGTACAGTAAATTCAAATGGTCTGTAAGCTTAATACTGTGCCTACAATATTTATTTGAAAAAGCAGAGCCATGAGGGAGCTAATCAAAGCCCTTGCAATGTTCACTTCTCAGCTGAGTGCCTTTTAATCATGCAATACTATTTTGAACCTAGCGCACTGCCACAATATTATAGTGACACAGGCAACATCGTGCAGTATAGCTTGGCAAAACTTTTTCCGAGTTTTTGAATCCTAGTGTCCAGCCCTATATGCATGAGCTGTGCTCGAATTTTTTTTCGCGTACTTTATTGTCACACAGAATGATGCACTAGCATATAGACCCATTCCATGTTTGTAAACACAGGTAAGCTGATGCGAACATTATGGGGAAAATTATAGCGACGTCCGCATGTAACTTCCGCCATAAGCGCGGAGGGCTGCGATGTGCGCCAACAAACAAAACTAAATTTTGAGACGCGACTCAGATCCAACCGCGATGCAGTTCGTCGGCATACCGTTTTTTCCTCGTTGATTGATTGAGAACACCACACGCACTATTGAAAGCCCAGCAGAAACTGCGGTAGGCAGAGCGTCTTTTGGGTACAAGACAGCGCTATCACATTTTCGTGACGTAAGTCTAGTAGAATTTGCCTATACAGAAACCTTGCTGAGGTACCACAGTTTTTTCTCACTGCTGCATGCATTAAAAAGCAGTCACAACGACGCATGATGGTGACAGCTTGATAGAAATTAAAAGAAATATATGTAGGCACATAAGAACTAATGCACGCGTTACCACAAAAGGGAACAGCTATAGGCCGAATGATATCTGGCAACGAGTCTGCATCTTCTTTCTGGAAGGTGCCAGAGCTGAGCGTCGATTACAATTTGTTGAAGCAATTAAGTTGCATGCCACCTAGTAATAAAGGAATGTGATTTTGAAGAACATGACAAAAATTATGTATTACGACTGTAATAAATAGAGCACGAAGTATTCAGCTGCAAGTGCTCATTGAACTGCCTAGGATCCTATGATGAGCTCACACGTTTATAAAGATGTCATTGAAGTCAGCACCAGCCTTGTGTAGCTTCCAACGTGTCTCGAACGTACAGGCGTTAGCAAAAGTGTGCAGACAACGGGGTTGCACGGCAGAACGTATCGACGTGCCATCTCTGCATCTTGCCGCAGTGTGCATGCCTGTCCAGTCGTAATCAGATCGCCTCGCGCAGCATTTTGCTTGACGGAGTTACAGCACTCACAGCTAAAACGACAAATGAGTGTTGCTCTCTTTCCTCCATGAAATCTATGCCACTCTTTCACGCAGCCGCTTAGGCAGCACCGATTGAAGTGCCCAGCGCATAGCTTTCTTTTTTCAACAGCTAGCCTAGCAAAGCATCGCTAACAACGTATAACCAAATGAAGTCCAGCAGCAAAATTAATTTTCTCAGCCCAGCTTGCCCTTTTCACATTAGGCAAAGCTAAACTTGCCTTGTTGAACCAAACTGTAGTAAAAACTAGTCAAGCATAGTGTAGCATATTATAACCTATAAAAGCCAAGCATAAGCAGATTAAATTAGGCTTATTTTAATTAGGCGAAATTGCTTGCTGTTTCGATGATGATATGTGGGGTTTAACGTCCCAAAACCACCATATGATTATGAGAGACGCCGTAGTGGAGGGCTCCGGAAATTTCGACCACCTGGGGTTGTTTGCTGTTTTCCTGTTAAGCCATGTAACGCTTATATGAGCTCGAATTGAGTCAAGTTAAGTATGGGCAAATATTATTAGGCCTAATTGATAATCGTATCAATTCATTTAGCCGACCATAATTACCCTCAATAAAGCAAACCCAATGACATTTGAGTGATCCAAGTCGAGTTCCCCGTGAGCAGAAGAAGACAAGCCTAGGAGGAGCCTAACTACTGTTTACTGACTGGATACTAAACAGGCTTACTTAGGTCTCACATGTGTTGACTGTTGACTAACATTATTCAAATGTGTTGAGGAAAAACATATGAAGCAACGTCTCAACCTGTCGGCCGCTATGCTCCTACAACGGATGTTCGTAATCATAGATAAAAATCGGCCTGTCTTACCCCATCACTTTTGGAGAAAAAAACTAGTTTTATGGATCATTTCAATCAGATGAATATTCTTAAACGCACGCATTCATAGTGATTGCACGCTGCAGCAACTCCAGTAAGTTCACTCTTCATAAAAGAACTTTCTGACCAAATGCAACACGCCATCGCTTGAAACGCCGAACGTTACCAGCACCAAATAAAAGCACACCAAAGCAATGCGAGGGGCGTTACGATTACCATACGGCGGCCTTAGCAACAGAATTGCACATTTGCGTCACACACAGCGTTCTCTTTACATATATTGTCATTACTTATTTTATTTTCTCGAGCGAAGCTACTAATCGTACGAGCTTGCAACATACATGCCGCAAACACTCTTGAGAAGTGGGTGCCTAGTTAGAATTTTTTTGCGGGGAGGGGCGGGGACCTGTTTGATTACGGAAAGGGCACCCCCTAAAACACGGCCATTTTCTGCTCTTTATGTCATGTCGAAAAAATCGGGGGGGGGGGGGGAGGGGCACGGGTCCGGTGGGCTGCTCTCTGACGACGGCCCTGTTGGGAAGTGAAACGAAAACACTAGAGCAGTCGGAAAACCACGTTCGCGCACGTCGGAAATGTCCACATTTGTTATGCGCACGAGGAATGCTGCGGGTGCCGCTGCTTTCGCAAATAATTCGAGTTTACCTGCTTTCTAGGCGCTAAGTTCCGAAACGAACTCCAGTTTTCACGCGAAGTACTGTAAAGACACAGCTCGCCCTTTTTGAAACTTTGTTTGGGGAGATACGCCAGCAGAAACGGCACGAGCGGACACATCGGTAGTGGCGGAACCAGCTTCAACCACCTGTCCACAAAGACGATGCGTTGGGGCATTCCGACTCGCTGCTGCTGCACCGTCCACTTCCAGTGTTCTCGGCAATCGTAATCCTAACCAGGCTCTCGATGAACGCGTCCTCGCTGAGGCCGTCAAGCTTCGTCGAGCTGCACGAGTAGTTTGCCATTAGAGCCGATGCGGGCCACCGCCGACGCTTTATTTATTTATTTATTTATTTATTTATTTATTTATTTATTTATTTATTTATTTATTGGTACTGCAATCCCCTGGAGGGATTTTAGCAGGCGGGTAAAAAAGACGTAAACATCAGCGTATAACACCAGGCAAACAGATAGAACAGCCTATCACATTTCACATAGTAGGGAGCCACATAACACAAAGCAAACAAATAACTATCACTTGCGTTTTACAACGTAAACAAACGTAACAAAATTTTACCGATGACACATCACTCTCAATTTAAGAAAAGAAAACAGAACTAGCACACAAGTAAAATTATTGTCCCTGTTGTTCCAGGCTAGCGGCAAAGGATGTTAAAGACTGTGTTGTGACTTGATGGTTATTTAAATTATTCCAATCCTGCGCAGTTCTGAGGAAAAAAGAATATTTGAAGCAGTTATTGCGGGTACGAAAGGGAGTTATTGTACGATCATGGCGTTGTCTGGAGCGTAATCTGAAGAAAATGAAATAATTTTTCCAATATCTATCTTGTAATGCCCATTAATTATTTGATATAAATATTTTAATCGGGTTATGCGGTTTCTTTCTAAAAGTGAAAGTAAGTTAGCTCTTACTAACAGTTCATTCACCGAGGTTCGTTCATAACTGTTATATATGAAACAAACGGCTCTTCTTTGTACTTTTTCGACTTTATGAATGTTAGTTTGAGTAAATGCATCCCAGATCACTGCACCATAATCAAGTATGGGGAGGACTATCGATTTGTAAGCAAGAACACGGACAGATGGAGGGGAGAGTTTCAAAGTCCTTCGTAAAAAGAACAGTTTCTAATTAGCCTTGGAAGTTACTATGTCAATGTGATTTGTCCAGTTAAGATCATTTGTTATCCATAACCCAAGATACTTGTAAGATTGAACCTCGGAAAGACTGGCATTGTTTGTAAAGTATTGAAAATTTAATTTGTTTTTCTTATGAGAAATGGACATGTACACTGTTTTTTTTCAAAATTTATGGACATTTCCCAAGCCTCGCACCAGGAAACAACCCTGTTAAACGATTCGTTTAACAAAACTTGGTCCTTTGAGGATTCTATTTCAAAATAAATAACGCAATCGTCCGCGTAGAGCCTTATATTTACAGGTATACCGTTTACTATGTCGTTAATATATAAAAAAAATAGAAGGGGACCCAGAACCGACCCTTGGGGGACGCCAAAGTCAACAAAAACCCTGTGAGAGGAATTATTGTTAATATCTACAAACTGTTCTCTGTTTTTCAAGTAGGCCGATATCCATTTAATAAGTTGATCATTCCCGAGAATTTTTTCTAATTTGTATACTAATTTATTGTGCGAAACCTTGTCAAAAGCTTTTGAAAAATCCATAAATATTGCATCTGTTTGTTTTTCATTAATAATTGAAGTAGTGAAGTCGTGTATTGTTGATACGAATAGTGTCGTTGTTGAAAATCCCTTCCTGAATCCATGCTGATGTTGGTTTAAAATACTATGTTCGTCCAGAAAACATGAAATACTATTGTGTATAATGTGTTCTAAAAGTTTACAAACGGTTGAAGTTAGCGAGATGGGGCGATAATTTTTGACACTCTGCTTGTTGCCCGATTTATGGATAGGCTTGACTCTAGCTGTTTTCCAGTCGTCTAGAACCTGGCCCTCACGTAGCGATTTTGTAAAAAGAACATGGAGGTATTTAGACATCCATTCAGCATATCTCTTTAAGAACGCGTTAGGGATATTGTCCGGTCCAGAGGACTTTCTGATATTAAGGTTCACAAGCATGTTCAATATGCCCTGTTCACTAACAACAACATCGGGCATTCGCGGCGAAACAGTTTCAAAGATTGGTAATACAGAGTTGTCACAAGAAAAAACCGATTTGAAGTGATCATTGAAAGCATTTGCAATTCGAGCAATATCGTGCGTAAGAATACCATCGACATTAAAAATGTCACACTCTTTCGAAGCCGCCATGTTTTTTTTTGCCGCCATGTTGCATCTGCGGTCGGATCGTACGGTTTTCAGCTTGTCAGTCGTGAATGAGAAAGAGTATCCGCTTTCGCGTGACTGGAAAATCGGACTGATTTCTTCGTTCCGGCCTCGTGGCGTGGTTTTCCGGTGGCTTAGGTGGCAAAACGAGTGAATTTGTGGTCAGTTTTGTTGCTTTGTCTTCAGAGAGAACAAATATCGAATCTTGACCCAGTGCGAGCCTTCCAAGAACTGATTAGGTTGCAGTAGCGCGCACACACACGAAAAAATAACGCATAAAGTTTACTCGGACTTACCAGGTGTCCTCCGCTTGAAAATTGGATAACACCAACGACTTCATCCCGGCCACCGCTGGCTGCCTCGGAGAACGAAAGGTAGTACAGAAGCAGCCACGGAGGAAGGAAGCAGCCACGGAGAGGCCCCATTCTATCCCAATGCATGGCGATAAGTGTGGTGGAAGTGACGTCAAATTTATGGGGCAAACGAACCGGTATGGTGCAAACAAAACAGCAGACGCTTCGTGGCCTGCTCTCAGCGCTCCTTCACTTCTGGACGGACTTATAGCCCGGGCGTAAACTTAACGCGTATGGTAAGGTTTGCATACAGTAAAATGTTGCGAGCACACCTTTCCGAGGCTGTTAGTGCGTGGCAGGCCTGAGTGCAGCGTGCTGAAGTACTTTGTGGAGGGTCTTTGTGCAACAGCACAGAGAGCACCAGTACATGTCGTAATCAATATCATTAAACCCCTGCGTCGTCGTATTTGAACTTACCAAGCAGTCACTTACGCGTTCTGCTCGCCGGAAGGTTTTTTTTTTTCTTAGCGAGAGTTCCTGATCTATGGGCCGAATAGCAGTTGTTTGCTCGTATGTAGTGTCACTATGGCACGATTATAAGAGCTTGCTTCGTGGCTATTTCGTGCAACGCCAGCCTAGTACTTGACGTACTTCACGACAGTAAGAAAGCACCACTGTATTATATACGCGATCGTGCACGTAAAATGTGTAATTTCATTGCGCACACAACGAACATGCAGCGAGTGCACCCCGTACAGTACATACGCATTTAGTCCGATAACTTGAAAAGTTTATTGTCCTTCCCTATGAACGACACAACTTCTAAAAACGCGACACGATGCCTACAACACTAAACACGAAACTTCGCGTGTGTTCTCAGTTGACACAATGAGTAAGAACCGACAGAGCTTACAGTCAGAGCGACAGGGAGGGACGCTCCCTTACGCGCGCTTATTTCGCGGTGGCATGGGGGAAAGAGTAAACTGAGGAGAGGCCGTTACTTCACATTTTCTGAAGCCCGAAGTCGGGAAGAGTAGAGGACTCCGTCTCTCAATTGTGGGCACGTTACGGCTGCTCGCGCATACGCAATGAACGCCAGCGAAAAGGAGGCGTCGGCGTGCCCGGCGGCTCATCCTTGTAAACTCGCTGCCCTGCGTCTACCTCTCGCTGGTGCACGAGATACCAGCGTGCCCACATTGTCCCACAAGCGCCACAACCCCCTGCAAAAAAATGTGACTTCCGCCACACTTCTCGCTCTGTAGCGTGCATTGCGAGGCCCTCTCCTCTGCTTTCCGTCATTCGTGCACAGTGGGTGGATGGGGAGGATCGAACGTCTTGGCTGGTCTCGGGCTTTACCTGGAACAATTATGCTGTTTTTACCGGGCACACAAAGGTTACTGCAATCATTGCAGTCTCTCTTTGCCAAAAACGCGCGCTTTTCAGACACAGCAATGTAACAACTGAGACGCTTTCTAGCATGAATCTGTACCTGTGAATACGTTTCGTGAGTCATTTGTGCGTGACAAACGCGGGGCACGTTTCTATCTGATTTTCAATCTTCGTGTGACCTTTAAACTTGTTGCTATCACGTTCGTTGCTTCGCCTTTGCGGCAAAGCTATGACTTTTTTCTCCTCTTGGCGTCACGTCACTCATGTTCTAATTGCAAGGTGGCAGCTGACTGACCAATATTCACTCGTATGCTACCTAAAGGCACCAAATCTGCCAGAACGAGACGCCCACTGTGAATGAAGGAATTCAGTTTACAGTCATGGGCTTGTTTTACTTGCTAGGCACGATAATATTGAAATCTAAAACACAATAACATTCATTATCACTTTCTTTACCTTCTAATTGATAGGCAATTACTGTGGCGAAAGCCTTCGATGTCCCATAAAGCTCGTTGACCAGGATGTTTAAAATTAGCGCCAGCGTCAACACTGGTGATGCAAAAATATGCGGTAACATCACCGTATCACGTCCTAGTGAGGTCATGGGATGCCTAACTTTGCATCGTAAGGCACTACGTTTTTTTACGCGACACGAAATTTTAGATTTCATCATTTCACATCGTCGCTTGGACAACGGTGAGTCGATATTGGAGGCGCTGTAAGCTATATAAGGTGCAGAATGCTTCCAGTCACTTATATCTCAGAAGCAGTGCAATATCCCTCCGGCTGCAAAGATCTGTCACAAAAAAAGGAGAGAGAAAGGTCTAAAAGAAGACGGCTTTTGACTTGCATTTCTCACAGGGAAACGCATAAGAGATGTCGTGACCATTTGTACTGTTATATAAACTCTACAAATCGTACAAGACGAACCCCAAAGTTATTCAATCATGCAACTTGCGAAACTGTGTGCCAAAAATCCGAACAATAAATTGGTCGATTCAGCGGGAATCATCAGAGTGTCGCACTATTCGGCAGCGGCAACGTGAAACAAAAAATTACGTTAATAGTTGGTTTTGATTATTAACAGGGGACACCACAATCTGCACACTCCCATCATCTCGGCCAATAGCGTGTACAAATTTTACTGCATACAGTTTATGGGGAGTTTCGCGACTCGTATGACTGAATACCGCTGGGCTAACCCATAACAAAAGAGCAATAAGTTGCCAGGACAAATGATAAACAGTGCTTAGTGAGATGACCTAGAAAATGCTGATGCGCCTGGGGAACGATTAATATTATCTGTCTAACCTTCCTTAGGTGTAAGCAAGGAACAGATTGTATTACCAAGAACTGTTGTAGGATCTACGTGAACAGCAGAATGCAGTCGTTTGCACATCACGGGAGTCAGGGACCGAGATCTCAGATGAATGATGAGGCAACCTGCGTGTTCGAAACACGCAACTATTGTTTATTAGCATAGAATACCGAACTCTGACGTCATAGAAAGCGTTCTCCACAGCAGGTCACGTTTTCCGTTCTCTACTTGAATGCGAGATGTAGCGGTGAAAATTGTTGGAAATGTCACCGCTCAGTAGCCTGTTTTAAGAAAGCTCTTTCTATGAACATAATGCTATTGCAATTTTCTTCACTTTGTAAACCCAGAACAATTAGACACTCCGAATCCTCAATCTTAGGAACTTGATCGTGTAGCAATCAGAGTAGAAGACTGTCCCTGGGCAACTTAGGTTGTTTGTTACTGTTTCACGTATGCTGTATTTACTTTCTTCGAATGTCTCTTTAACTTACGAATATTGTCTGCCAGTGTAATCAGACCGCAACAGCTGGGGCTCAGTAAAAATGAAGGATACACATAGTTTGAACAATAGGCATTACACGTGCTCGATTACTTGGATATTCGTATATAAGAACATATCATTTATCCACAGAAGTGTCTATACACGATAGACATGGCCGCTCTGGCTCTTGCTGTGGTCCTCTCGGTGTTCGCATTTCTTGAAGTGAGCCATGCAGAACCTGCGACATTGCGAGCCGATGGACCCGATTCAGGACTCAGGGGGTCAGATTCTGCCTGGCGAGGTCCCTGGTCGCCTAACAAACGTATGTCTGATTTTTCTTCCCAACAATGTTCTTTATTGTTGTACTTTAACACTCATCTAGGGAAGTAAGCGGGCAATCAGATTTTTGATAATCTACCGTTAAAATATTGCGTGCTCAAGGTTATTCAAACCGAATATACACATTCACTGTGGTCCAAAGGGACCTTACTTCAACACTCCAGTATACCGTGTGCTCAGATTTGGATGCACGCTGAAGAACCCAAGATAGTCAGAATTTCCGGAGCCCTCCACTACGGCGTCTCTCATATTTATGTGGTGGTTTTGGAATGTTAACCCTCACATCTCAATCAATGAATACACTCCAGTATTTAAAGGATAAGAAAATTGATCAAGAGGACGGGTCTCTGAAAAGACTGCCAACGCTTAGATAATAGGATCAATATTTCTCAACAAAAATAGGCACTTTTATTCACACGTTATTCTGCCTGTCTGAGGCACCACGTTTTTTCATCGTTCGGCTACCGTCTTCCATTTATTGTAAAAAAAAGGCCCCGTATCTCTATATTACACTGCAAATATCGTCGAAAGATGATAGTTTTGAGTCTGAATAGAGTGAACCAAACGTTTATTTGATGCTCTGTGCAAGAAATTCGGTGAATAGTATTGTGGAGGCGCTGCTTGATTGAATGATTTGTAGGATTTAACGTCCCAAAACCACCATATGATTATGAGAGACGCCGTTGTGGAGGGCTCCGAAAATTTCGACCACCTGGGGTTTTTTAACGTGCCCCCAAATCTGAGCACACGGGCCTGCAACATTTCCGCCTCCGTCGAAAATACGGCCGCCGCAGCCGCAATTCAAACCCGCGACCTGCGGGTCAGCAGCCGAGTACCTTTGCCACAAGACCACCGTGGCGGGGCATGGAGGCATTGCGTTAAAGTGCCTTGAGCGTGCAGTGGAGGCGAATGAGCGCGTCAAGTTACGTCACACGTGAGACATGAGCGCTATCTGGCAGTTATCTGAGAAAACGAAGCGCGCGTCGTGCGCGCCTATCTCGGAGGCGATAAGGTGTAGAACGCTAGGCGACGGATAAGTGCCACCACCATGTTGTCTTAGCGAAGCGTTGGAAACACTTGCCTTTTAATGCTAGCGCTGCATTGTCAGTGCAACGTGATAAGTGCTACGGTCCTTCAAATTACTCATGTCTTTTCTAGTAAAAACACACACAGAATATTGATGTGTTGTTATGGTGCCTCATATATGCACAATAATTGCTTAATTAAATATTGCACAAGTATTAACGCTAAACCTTGAGCAATATTGGTAGACGCTGCGAATGGGGTTGACCGTTTGGAGTATCGTATGGTGCCGTTTAGGACTCTATGGGTATCCTTAAGGGTGGACAAACAGAAAAATGTACAGACAGACAGACAAAAATTTTTGCGTGGAAGGTCTCCAAGAAAGACTATCGTCTTTAAAAACATTGGTACCACCCGGGCTTTAAGTTCTGCAAGCGTCTATACGATCACAGGGGCATCGTAGGACAGGGAAACGAAACTTTCTACCAGTCGGAGTTTATTAACGTGAATCTGTGCATATGGATGTCGATCATAGGCTTTATCGAAATGCAGCTGCGTATAGTCACTGGAAACGACAATGGCAAAATATCTCAAGAGACAAACTGTCTAAATAAGAAACAACAACGCTGTTGCGAAACCCGGTGCCACTTTGAATTAGTGTTCAATGCCATGCCAACCGATATGGGCCCAGTTTCGCGTTGGATTCTGGGACACAGGAGCAGCGTGTAACTGTGAGGCGCTAGGTACACAGCGGAAAGCGGCTTTGCAGCGTCAAAACGCGGGTTTATTTATAAATAAATATATTAGTAAGGGAAGTGATAGCGAGTGCACTGACGTAAAACAAAGAAAAGGTCCTCATGAAAAGTAAAACAATTAGCATGTCCATGGAGTTAATGATGAGTGGAGCGAAGCGTTCGTCAGTCCTTCCGTGCTTTCGCCCGTCCATTCGATCTTGCCTCCGTCCATCCGTGCAACCATCCGTGCGTCCATCCTTGCATCCATCCATCTGTCCGTGCGTGCATCTGTCCGTACGTTCGCGCATCCGTCCATCTGTCCGCGTGTCTTATAGTCTGCCTGTCCGCCCGTTTGTGCGTCCATCTAGTGAGCACTCCAATTACAGCCATCTCGCATCCCCTGTGACATATACCCTCTTCGCGCGTCTATCCATCCGTCTGCCATTACGTCCATGCGTCCATCCGTGCATCCATCTAGTCTAATGCTTTATGTATTTTTAAATCAAATTTTTTAACTTGTTGTGTAAATTTTGAAATGAGCGATATCGTACACGGCACTATGCCCCGCCAGGATGGTCTAGTAGCTAAGGTACTCGGCTGCTGACCCGCAGGTCGTGGGATTGAATCCTGCTACGGCGGCTGCATTTCTGACCGCGGCGGAAACGTTGTAGACCCGGGTGCTCAGATTTGGGCGCACGTTAAAGAAGCCAAGGTGGTCGAAATTTTCGGAGCCCTCCACTACGGCATCTCTCACAATCATATGGTGGTTTTGGGACGTTGAACCCAACCAATCAAATCAATCAAATCATTCCTTTCCAAATAACAACGGCGTCTATATTCAACCCTTACGAAGGGCTGTCGGTCACCGAATGACATGCATATATATGCAAGAGCACAATGTTTTTTGAAGAATTCGCATATCAAATCCAAAAAGTATCAAATGGCCTGTGGGAGCAGCCACAGATTGCTCGGTGTTACTGCCGATTTTTTTTCCTCTGGTCGCAGTTTCTCGCCCTTGCTACTGGTCAACAAGTACAGAGGTTTTACGCTGACCAGTTTGATAGATATGTACGTACACGATTCAATAATGAGTGGTGTTCTCCCGCAAGCGACGACATGGCAGGATGCCGTGGGTGTGCAAGGTACAGATTAAAAGCTAAATCAAGACCTACAACTAAAAACCCACCCATTAAAATAGTAATACACTCTGCTGAAAATTATGCCAGTGTGTTAGTTCACTAACGCGCAACAAATTACCAACTGGAAATTGCGTGTTCTTACATACGATGCACAGAAGTGCCGGTTAGTACTGCTGACCGCTTCGCGTGGCAGCCTGCTTTGCTGAAAGCGCTGCTGATGCGGGCAATGAACACAATGAAAAGCGGTTGATTTGGGTAGAATAATGTCTAAACTGTACTTTACTGTCATTTTCAAACTTTAAAATTGTGTGGACTGAAAGAAAGAAGAACTGATAACATACACACCAACGTGTCCGGAATGATAGGTCAAATTCTCACTGGGGCGGAACATTGGGCAAGAATTCTCTCGGTGTAGCTGTATTGCAATGCTTGAAATTCCTGCACTTGAGCTTTGAAGCATTTTTAACCGTGACATAAACTGTACGTGAAGTAAGTAGAAGGACAAGTATTGCCAGACATGCATTTCCGGCGTGGCGGTATTGACTGACACCTGTTTTTCTCGCCTCCACTGATAAGTTTGTGAAGCGATCGAGAAGGCTCATTTACGTCTCGTCAACATTGTGGCGTAAACTGATTGATATGTGAGGTTTAACGTCGCAAAACCACCATATGTATATGAGAGACGCCGTAGTGAAGGGCTCCAGAAATTTCGATCACGTGATGTTCCTTAACGTGCACTATATATATAATCGTTACCACAACGTGTCACTCATTCCAAATTAGTATAAGTGATGACATGCAAAAAAACGTGCATTAGTTGCTGTGCAACATGCTCGTGCACCGCAAATTTTAACGTTGCTATTGACACTGCGTACATAATAAAAATGAAGCGTTCTAGAAAACAAAGTATTCAGCGCCCGCTGCTTTGTGTAACTAAAGAATTTTTCTCCTCATTCCAACAGAAAACTTTAAAAAGACACTGTTTTCTCAAATCGCACACCACGAATACCTTAAGCTTAATTTCTGTCTCTGCCAGGCAACATATCGTGAGGCATGCTTGGGACCTGTGAAGGTGGCATCTATCTGTACCATCGAATCAAGCGTTTTATAATTATAGCGATTTCCGAAAGTACATTCAAACACGCTATAAAAGCGTGCGCGCAGCACATGCAGAAACGAAACAGTGCGTGCTTCAGTATGCACCAGCGCGCTTCAGTGAAAATTTCAGCGTTTACAGCGCTTTCCAGCAGGCGCCAGCATCACAGCAGTCAAGCTAGCAATCCTACCAGTGTGACCCAGCTACTCCGCAGAGAGCTCACTGAAGTGCCAGTAAATCCCAGCGTGTACCAGTGCCGAAAAAGTACTATAATTACGCTGGGGACACTGTTTTTATGATAGGAAAACCATGAAACACCTAAAAGCAACCGACAATACAGAGTTAGCGGACCTTTCAAATTTAATCAACAGGCGTAAAATACCCGCTATCAGAAGGTGTATCATTGAGAGATTTCAGCAGGCTGTAAAAAGCGATCGAAGCCTAAAAGCTCCAAAAGTAAGCTTGTGCATAGGCAAAATCGTATTTATTGAATATGAACGAGGAAGGCAATGTCATAACCAATATCAATTGAATAGTTGAGGTGGCGGAGAAATTCTACAGGGAGCTGTACAGAAGCTGAAACAACCAGCATGATATCATAAGAAGAAATAATGGCCCACAAGCATTCGACGTCCTACCAGTAACGACAGGGAAAGTAAGAAAAGCCCTACAAGGAACAACATACATGATAAAAGATGGTAGAAAAATTGTGTAAAAGAAGCTGCTCACTCTAAAGACAAAGTGTCTGTTGATAGTTGATAGCAAGGGGCCAGAATGCAGAAAGTACGCCAACCTAATTACAATTCATAAGAAAGAACACGTCAAAGACTTAAAAAATTACAGGCCGGTAAACTTACTGTCCATTCTCTAAAATATTTACCATATCATTAGCTAATAGAATTAGGGCAGCATTAGAGTTCAATCAACCAATGGACCAAGCAGGATTTCGTACAGGCTACTCCACAATTGACCGTACTTATACTAACAATCAGGTAATAGAGAAATGCGCACAATACAATCAAATCCCATACATTGCTTTCAAAGATTACGAAAAGGCGTTTGAGTTAGTTCTGACATCAGCAGTAATGCAGGCACTATGGTATCACGACATTAAGATACCGTCCATAAACATACATAAATAAATCTAGAGTGGACCCAAAGCAGGCCATAGTTCTCAATAGAGAAAGCGACAGAATCCCAATAAAGAAGGGTGTAAGGCAGGGAGACACGATCTCTCCAATGCATTGAACTGCGTGTTTAGAGGAGGTTATCACGACCTCAGATTGGAAAGAGTTATAGATAAGAGTTAATGCAAAGTATTTAGGTAACCTACGATTGGCTGATGACATTGCTTTAGAAGTAACTCAGAGGACAACTTACAGCCTATGATTACTCGATTGGACACGGAAAGCTGTAGAATGGGTCTGCCAAATATTGTGCTCAAAACTAAAGTAACGTGCAACAGTCTCAGCAAAAAACAGCACTTTCGCATAGGTGGAGAGACGCTGGAAGTTGTTAAGAAATGTCTACTTATTACGGGCAGTAACAGTGGAGCCGCATCAAGAGAGTAAAATAACTAGACTAGAATGGGGTAGATCACACTTCGCTAGCATTTCAAAATCATGAATGGTATTTTATCACTAACCCTCAAAAAGAAGGTATGAAGCAGCTGCATCTTTCCGGTACTAACACTACGGAGCGGAAACACGGAGGCCTTCCAAGACTTACGTTGAGGACGCCGTAGTAAATTGCGCAAAGGAAACTAATAGGTGTAACTTTCAGATACAAGAAGAGAGTAGAGTGGGTCAGGCAACAAACCGAAGTTAAGGATATAATACTTGAAATCAAGAAAAATAAATAGGCATGAGCCGGGAACGTTGCACGTAGGTAGGATGCTCATTGGTGATCAAGGGCAATTGACTTGATTCTCAGAGAAGGCCAACGCCCGAAAGGGAGACAGAAAGAGGTGGCCGATGAGCTTAAAAAGTTCTCAGGTATAACGTATACGTGGCAGCAGAACTCACAAGACTGGGTTCATTGGCGAATATTGGGAGAGGCCTTTGCCCTGCAGTGGGCGTCGTCAGGCTGATGCAGCTGCCACGGCCAGAGTTCTCACACACTTCCTTGACAAAAGCAACGAACGCCGTAACGACAAGAACATCTGGAAATGTGACGTGATAACTTGGGCAATCGTGACCCATAGAAACTGGTGTTCTACAGCGCAGGTAAAGTTCTTCAGTACTACAATAGGTAGACCAGTGGAAAGTTGCATTGCCAATGTGGAAGAACTGCACGTGTGGTTAAAATGAAGTCCAACAAAGCCCCTATGGTGAGGGGCAACTGATACGTATTGTGAAAGCATGCATCTTTGCGTCCGGTTCAATCGCTTGTTCAAGCTGTTGGATATTGGAGAATAAAATGAAGCAAGTTGATGCGTAAGGAAATTTCTGTATTCTTTTATTTGTAGAATATCAAAACGAGGACTTTGACTTAATCTATTTCTTGTTTGAAGGGAAATGAAATCATACTATTACCATTGTTTGAGGCAAGGTCTTTGCTATTTTTTGTTAATATGTTTCTGGCTCCATATCAAAGTTTCAACATAGTGGAACACAGACCACACATAGCCCATTTCTTGTGCGGAAGAGTGTGTGAATGTGGGAGGGTTTCAAGTGATTTAAAAATTGCACGAATATTACTAACAATATGACGAATTACCACATAGCTCAAAAAGCTTCAATGACACACGAAGTTTTGTAATGTGACGTAAGAGTTCTTAATACGCCACATGTAGGTTCTTTCGTTATTCATGCATTGAGACGAAAAACGTTCCTCCTGCATTGTTATAACATTAAAAACGTAAGGCCCCCCTCCCACTATTTACTGAAATCATGAATTGCTTGAAGCCAGACCTCGCAAGCCCTTTTATTTCATATCTCGGATTCAGTCTAAGTTATACATTTTTTTGGATGTGACTGCCAGGTTCCGCGCGGTGAGCGACAATATGTGTATGCGCCTTACACTTGTCCTTCTCTGTTTTCCTTTCTTCTCAACTTTCCTCTTTTCCAGCGTAGAGTAGCGAACAAGGAGCAACCTGGTTAACCGCCATTCATTTCAAGTGTGTCTCTCTCTCTGTTATCCACAATAAGACTATGTCTTGGGTTCATCGTTGTTTTTGCTTCGATCAGTACGAGTAGACGCTGCCTCGATAGCAACATCTGCGACTCACAACTGTACACCGTCAAAAACAAAATGAATGTTACCTATGACGGCACTGCATAAGTCAAGTAATGATGTGATGTGCGCTGTATGTGATTTTACTAAGCAACTTCGGCGCGGCTACCTTAGACTGTCCAATGAGTATTATTCTCGTACATCGCCACCTCAATTACCAAGGATATGGAACGTTGAGTCGAATACACCCACTCATATATAAGTGTCAGCATTGTCACTTTATTTGTTAAGGATACAAAATGGCCTGCGAAAAGCCCAATAAGACGGAACAGAAAGTCAACCACACGAATGGCTATACTTGTAACTAAAGGAAGAACGGAGCGTTGGGTACAGTGATCTTTTAACTTAACCAGCCACCTCCACAGGCCACGTGTGATTTGTGATGTTACACGCCTCTGTATGTGCTGGCCTTCCCCTTTCACGCCGCTAACATCGCAAATCAGGGATAATCTTGAATCATAGCTTGCGCTGTAAGCCGAGCCAGGTGACTCCCTATGTGTATTTCTTCTGCACTGCACCACCGGGAGTTTTCGCGAAAGCAGTCGTTGCTGTCGCGGCGATGTATAAGAAAACAATTCTAGCTGGCGCGTTTCTTGCGCATCTACATACTTGGATGTAACCCTGCTTAAACAGCGGGTTATTTGTATATGTCACCAGTGCAGTCAAACTACGGCACTCGGGGGCTGTCTGCTACGACAATGTTTTTATAAATGTGTTCGCCACCTTCGCGTTTGTGATAAAACTCACAGCAACATTGTCGCGATCTTGGTTGGGTGACACCAGTGTCTGGAATGGTGGGCTACATAAACTATACCCGCCGATGAAGCTGAAAAATTCATGATACGTTGGCTGCCACCGAAAATTTACTCTGCCGGCTGTGGATAGGAGTCACTTTTGTCAATAGCCCACTTTTTTGCTTTGGAGATTCCTCGAAAAACTGTGAGAATACTACGTAACAGTTATTGTGTTTTTGCGAGTGCTTTAATTCTAGCGCATGCACCGGTCTACGCACCTCACTTGATGGACTAGCTGACACACTGTTTCAAGAGGGGGAAAATTTTGATTCGCGGAACAATGCGTCACTGGCCAGCAAAACAACGCGTAAATAATAATGTTTCTAAAATAGCCCAGGTCAGGCATTAGCTGAGCACGCGTGACAACAAGCGCTCATGTATGGAGTAGTTTCTGGTATCTTCTTTCTTTCTTTTAGAAACATGCTTTTTCTTGATTTTAAAAGCTGTGATGCAGAACAACTCTTCATGCAGAACTTTTCCAAGAAATTATGAAATGGTTTCACTAGAATTGTTTATTGGCCCCCGAATCGACAACAGCATTTCTTTTTAATTTATATCAATGAAGCGGATTAACAAAAACCTGTCACTCGGTGTATTTGTTTTCTCTCTTCTATCGACCTGAAGAACGTGCTGAAAGCTGAATGGATAGGGGTGTAGATAGAGAAAAAAGTGACGTGCGCGTCATGACATGCAGCACTTTTCCCCCTTTTTGAGGGAACGCGCCGATTAGTTTCAGTGCTCTCACGAGCGTGTGAGATGGCATGTGGTGGCCTCCAGTGATGGCCGCACTAACTATTCAAGCAACGATGCTCAAATCAGTCAGTTGCCATAAAGTTTGGAATATGGGGCTGTAATTTGGTTATATGACATCATAGTAATAGGGACGACAACTTTGTGACTTTAAAAGAATCCTGAACAATAGGCCGTGTTCTGTACATCAATATTTTTCAGTGTACCTTACAGAGCCCTCGAGGGGGGTGGTACAGATTATTTGTGAGATATAAAAACGTGTGTATATAGAGGTAAATATTGAATAGTAGAGAAAATATAATTCAACTCACGAGCAATAAGCAAGACACAGACTAAATAATGAAAGTAAAATATGGGAAGGGGGATCACAAAAGATAATTTCAGAGCAATTTGAAAGCAGCAGTAGTGTAACAAAAAATAAAACTGGCAAATGACTTTACTGCAAATAACTGTAGGGAGGGCTCATTCATGCTTCAGAGACTGGACAACCTACGAGGAGCATTTTGTGGCTGGGTTCAAAAAGTGTTGCAGGGCCCTTTCAATAGCTTCAACTGTTTTCTGTGACATAAGCTAATAAAGGAAATCCACGGCTCTTTTTCTTTGTTTTCTTGCTCTTCCTCGGGTATTCACTTTACTTTTCATGTGATTTGAAATGCAGGATGCTTGAGACCAAACGAAGTGTTCAAGAAGTGTGTCAGCAGCAGTTGTGCCGAGATGAAGTGCGGAATGAGGAATGCCCCGTTTATATGCACCGCTGATTGCCAAAGTGGCTGCTTCTGCAGGGATGGGTACTACAGGAATCGATGGGGCCAGTGCGTGACGGCATGGCAGTGCAAGGCTTATTACCCATGGAATCCCTGGAATCCGTGGACACCCTGGAACCCATATTATCCAGGTTTTACAACACGCCCCACCACATACCCTGGAATCTATGGCCCAGAAGTGTATGGCTTCGGAGGTTCACCATGGCTGTGAGAAGAACGTAACACCATCAGTGTTATGTGGCTCAAATATTGTACTGGTGCATAATGGATTAAAGATCTATGACCAGCTCACTGCATTAAGATAGTTGCACGGCGAAGCTGCTTCACGTTTTTTTTTCTCTCTGTTCATTATTGCGCTATCGCAAAGATGAAGCGTACAAACGGCTGGAGTGAGCCTCAGCTCCTGCCTCATCAAGTGGCGCCAGGTATGGAGGAAAAAAGAACAAACGCAATAAGAGCAATAGTCTGCATAAATGAATGCTTGTCGCGAAAAATTCTCAAAGTGAGCTTATTCGGGAGCTGACAATTCGAGAGGCAGACTTGCCTTCTTGAAGATAAAAATCCTGAAGTTTCAGTGGCCCCCATCTTTTTCGGGGGGTTAAATGGGGGGAGGTTAGCATCCCAAAGAGCCATAGGTTTACGAGAGATGTCGTAGGGGAGAGCTCTAGAAGTTTCGGCCACCTCGGTTTTTTTAACGTGCACTTGAATCTAAGCACGAGGACTCCCAGCGTTTTCACCTCAATTAATTATGCGGCCGCCACGACCGGGATTCGATCCCGCTATCCGCTGCGGGTCAGTAGGAGAGCGCCAGTAGACAAGCTTCAGTTTTGAAAAAGACTTCAGCCCCCAAGCCACCTTCGTTCGTAAATTTCGCGTAAATAGCAAATGCGTAGTTTAAGTCTACCGACAATGTGGGAGCTCCATTATCAGTTGTTTCAAGATGGTGCATAGAAATGGTGCCAAATATATGCGAATGTTTTGCTGTCCGAGATTAAGGGAATTTTTCTGAAGCAATATATAGCGTTAGCTCTCAATCAACGCGCTGCAAAGCGAATAATGGCCGCCTGATATACTCAAGGTGGACAGGAACTATATTTGTAGTGGTAGCCACGTTATTCGTACACGCGTATGCAGAGTTCACACCCGCTATTTTGCTATATGCAAAACATTTATCGCATTACTAGAATATCGAAAAAATTCAAATGCTCAGAATTGCGCACTTATCCTTAAAGACACAGCTAGGGGGCGGGGGAGTAGTTCCGTAGAGTGGAAGTGAAAAAAGTGAACCCACAGCTGTCTTAATTTAAGTGGTTAGAAACGGAAAAACAGCAATGTACCTAACCGTAACTGTCTGTCTTTACGGGGACTTTTGAACCATCGGCACTGGAATGGGGAGTTGGGAGTGAATGATAGCGGAGAGGTAAAGACAGTAGAAGAAGAACAAAGACTAATTACAAGAATCACGGCATATCCACGAGGTTAACAATGATGAAGGGAAGCTCTGGAGGTAAATGGGTAAAACGTAAATCCTCCGTAATTTTGTCTACTCGATCACCTTGTGAAGACGCGAGAAACACGCTATATACAGAACGTAATATTTTATTAATACTTTGCGGTTGTCAAACGCGGATTCTGTTAACTACAGCCCAAGAGGTCGCCAACCTTGCAGCTCTGGCCCACACTGCGATCAAGAAATCCCGCTTGAAGTGCGAATCGGTGACACTGATCTCGAGTAGCAATCGCTTCAGGCGCTTGGCTGCAGCATCGCGCGCCAAGGTGTCGCGTCCGTGTGCCACCGCTTCGGGCTTTCAGCTCAGGATCGGGGGTGGAGCGTAAAACTCCTATATTGTGGAAAGTAGCAGCACTCCTCGATCTACACCAACTGACTCCTGAATTTTAACAAAACCGCTACTGAATTTTATTTCTATTCCAAGGGTAACAAGAATGATATTGCTTTTTCATGTTGGCATGCTGCACTTCTTAGGTTTTGCCCTCACCAGATGGACCCTAGTTGGCTGATTGCAGCTGATTACAGCCATTTTTTCTAATCAATTACTGTTTACGTGCCGGTATTATTACTCTATCTTATTCCTCCTGGTGCCCGGATAAATGCATTCGGGAGAGAAAGGAAACAAAACAACATAAGATTGAGGAAGGAAAGTTGTTTTATTAGCCATATGACGTACTTACAATATGCAGAAGAAACTTCTCATAGGCAATTGTTAGACAACTGTTCACGAGCACAATAGCATGTTAGTTCGAAAAGCCACGTAGCCCAATCGTTGAAATCTACTGCAGCGAGACAAAAGCTATGAGGCTATAGCTTTGACAGCCGTGGTAAACAGCGTCTCGTTGCTTAACGTGTAGCGCTTACCGTCACCAAACGCGAGAGCGCGCTGGCCGTGCACCAGCGAATGCAGTCGGCAGTGACAGGAGCAGCTGTCTACGCATTTTGTGGGTTAGTTGAGCTCTGGAACGTCTCACCAGTAAGCAGCGCATAAAAAATAGATAAACTACGGAAGGTATGCACAAAATCTTGAAAAAGTGAGCGATGCCTCGTTCGTGTGGTAATGTGACGAACCAAAAAACACACCAAACTAAACACAAGCTCTGAGAGCAAATCGCCTGTAAACGCGTTCCTTCCCCATTTATGGCATTCGGCAAAGACTTAAGCAATCAACCATTCACCCAGGTGTGAGATACACCGTAAAGTAAGCTTACAGTTAACGAGGGCTTTTTTTTTAAAATTACTACTATATGAAGAAAAAAAAATATATTGACTTCTTAGCTTTGGTTGTTTGTCCCTTCTTCACGTAATCGCACTTCAACCGCCGGTGGGCGTTGATGTGCGATATGTTTCCAGCACTTTACGTTTCAACTTTCGCAACCTATCTAATTTGACCATGAGACCTATGCTCTGATTACCGGCAAATCGCCGCAGACGACCTCGATCGTGTGAAGACCACCTTAGTAATGCTTGACGGTCTCTACCTATTCAGAGACATGTTATTCGGCTTGTGCAATGTGCCAGAGACATCAGGTGGATGATTTACAAGCGTTTACGCAGCTTTTAATTGTTCACGGGTGTATGTTACTTAGTCTACGTCATTGTGTTCCCCCTAACCTTTCAGACTCACCTCGATTGACTTCCGTTCATTCTTTCAATTGACTTTCGTTCAAATTAATTCTTCAAAATACTACTTCGGGCCCAGCCAAGGTTTCATTCTAGGCCATCTCGTTGACTCATCGTGCTTCCACACTGATCCCGCCAAAATTCGTGCTGTCCTGGATTTTTCAGTGCGATCTTGTGCCAAAGACGTTCGAGGCTTATATATCTGAAGATTTGTCAGAAACTTGTCCTACATTGCCCACCCTCTCACTGATCTCAAAATAGATGTGACTTTCTTGTGGGGTTAAAGTCAAGCTGGTGCTTTTTCACGCCTCATTAGACTGCTCATCACATCGCCGATTCTCACCCACTTTGAAGCGTCTCCTCCAACTAAAGTCTGCATTGACACTAGTGGCTACACATTGGCGGTGTGCTTGCTCAGCGTCAGTCCAGTCATGATCGAGTACTTGCGTATGTCAGCCGGCTGCTTTTCTTAGCCAAACGCAATCATTGCATTACTGAGTGGAAACACTTGGAGCTTGTATAGGCTGTTGGTAAATTCCGCCCCTCTTTATACGGCCGACCTTTCATTTCCACCACAGCGCACTATGGTGATTTTCAACGCTCAAGGATCCAACAAGGTGCCGGGTTCGTTGGTCTCTGTGTCTGCAGGAGTTCACGTACATTGTGGTCTTCAAGTCTAGCAGTTTTTACCAGGACGCCGACTGCCTCGCTTGGAACCCCGTCGACGCTGCAGAACTCACAACAGACGACGCGTCCGTCTGTATTTCCTGACTCTCCGCTTTTTGCGGCATAAGTTACGAACAAAGGCATGACACGTCCTTACTATACTTAATCAGCCGCCTGAACACTGACTCGTTCGACAGTTAGCTTCGCATGTTCGTCGTCATATACGGCATCTTCTACCGCCGAAACGTGCACTCCATAGGACAGTAACTACTTCTTGTAGTATCCACTCATCTCCAGTCGACCATTCTCCAGCTACTACATGATATAACAACGACCGGCCACCTTGGTGTTACCAGAGTCTACAACCGTGTCCACCACCGCTTTTTCTGTTCCACCCTTTGCTTCCGCGCATCGCTACGTTGCTTCTTGTGAGTCGTGTCAACAGCGCAAAATAGAGCTGTACACCCCGCCAGACTCCTGCAACCTATTGACGTACCTGCCGGAGCATTTTTCTCGAGTACACAGGCCAAGACTTTTTCGGTACCTTTCAGCTTTCGAACAGCGTTAAGATATGGCTTGCTTCGTCACAATTATTTGACCAGTTTTGACATCAGGAGACCTCTACCAAGCCGCTGTGCCACCTGCGTCACCCGCCGACTTCTTCACGCAAGACGTCATTTTAAAACACGGCCATCCTTGTCAACATCACACGGCCCGAGGCCACTACTTCTGATCAAAAGTAATTGATGACCAACTTCGTTCTTGTACAATAAAGCATGAGCTCACCACGGCCTACCATCCCCAAACGGCCTCACATCACGTTTGATTCGCACGACCACCTACATGCTCACTATGCGTGTTTCGGCTGACCATTGCGACTGGGCTACTCAGTACCATTTTTGACTTCTGCGTACAACATCCCGCGCGACAAGACTGCTGAATGTTCCCGCTTCTAATTTTTGTAGGGCAAAGAACCAACCTTTTCTTTTCACATACCCTTACTCAATCATTCCAAGCTAACAGTGACTTATGCTTTCCACGCTATTACAACAGTCTAAAAGGCCCATAAGACTGCACATGAATGCCTTTCCGACTCGCAGCTGCATCACATACATACATATGACATTCATCACCGGGACGTCTAGTTTTTCTGGGCGAACATTGTCCTTGTGTGGTCTCTGTCTCGACGTGTCAGCCTGTCTAGAAAGCTCCTTCCTAAATACTTTGACCCCTAGCACTCGCTAAGTCAGTTCAGTGATGTCAGCTATGACATAGCTCCTCTAGACTCTGCCGCACCTTCCACATCTTCAAATGTGGTCCACGTAATCCACCTAAAGCCGTACCTTTAAGCCAGCACCACCCAACAAGCGCCAGGTCAGCGCTTTTCAGGCCGGTGGGTTATGTTACAGGGTCGCTACTACCACCATCGTGAACAGAGTGAAGAATTGAAAGTAGACATATTGCCATTCCAGTTGATAACGGCAGCCGTCTTCACTGCTAGACTATTCTTTGATTGTAAATAGCTTATAAACATATTCGCAACAATTAAGGCTTGGCCTCTGATTCGCGCATTCTGGTTTTTAAAACGTTAAAACAACTACAATTATCTCCTTTTAAACTCGCCTAATGATACGGTCATTGCACTGGTGAGCTGCTAGAGCCAATCGTGAAGACAACGGTTTGAGGAACATAACATACCGGTCAAAACAATGAGAACATGAGAGGTCTTCTACATACATCACGAAACACTCTCCACAATGAACGTGTGTCACATTCCTTCATATCACTGTGCATAAAATGAAGATATGCGCCGCAGGTCATAAGCGGTTAGAGCCAACGTAAATGTTGAGCGGTTTTAGGATAACAATATCTGTGGAGGTGTAATGTCCTGAAACACGCTATGGTAATGGTGCCCGCCACAATACTGTATAAAGACCACGTCATTTTATCAATGTCCACGTAAACTTAGGCGAAAAAGTTTGTTTTATTTCACTTCTATGGCAATGCAACTGCAGTCTCCGCGAAATAAACCTCCTCCATAAAGCTCATTAGAAGAGTACCCTGCACGCATTTTCGCTCAAGACTCCCTTCCAGGGGGAAGGGGGCAAATATTGATCGCAGACCCCTCTCCCTAAATATAAATTTGTGGGACGTTCTTTGCATTCCGCTCTGACGTGACACGGGGACGCCCCCAACCTCTGTTGTGCGCTTGCCTGTGACCCTATATTCAGACCAAATCACCCACATTGATTGGGATAAATGCGACCGACTCATAAACTCTTAAGCTGGCTGTTCAGATGGACACATGCTCACAAACATCTTGCACAGTTACAAACAGCCAGGTGCTAGGCAGTACAGATCAAACGCCTCCAATGTGCACAGAGCTACGTATTAAACCAAAAAAAGTTTGATTACCTCAAGAAAGAGTGATTCCTAGAATGTGTGCAATCTGCGAGATTTTTTCATATTCATTAAATATCCCTTGGTTCCGTAAGTTCAGCGCTAAGTATACAGAGAGATAGCTTGAGCAGCACGAATGTCTTGGAGCTCACCACAAACGGCACACAAATCAACCATGAATGCCGTAATGGCTATTCGGTTGATCAACGCTTGTCTCAATGACTGTTCAGAGACTATGAATGCTACGAAGTGTGCAGTATAAAGCGCTCCAAAGTTTTAGCGAAAAACTATACAGCACCAGCGACTAACCAGAAGTTCTCTGAACCACGAATGCCTTTGAAGATGACTGTTTTCTAGGCACGGAACTGTTCTACCGGACGGCGTGATTTTCTCCATTTACAGTTTTAAAGATAGCTGATAAATATCAATACCTATACGTATTCGGCATTGAATAAACATAAAACAAGCAGAATACCACAAACAATAATGGGGCAATGCGATGATTGAAATTTGCGGGTCTTATGTTTAGTCAGCTTGGGGGTTTCTGAAATTTTATATGCTCTATTGCAGTTATCTTGCATTATTCTATAAGACTCACATGGCTGATCTTTTTTTTCTTTCTTTCTTTCTTTAGTAGTAAGTAATACATTCGGAGGTCCCATAGTTTCAGGAACTGACGGGGGGACCTCCTAATACTAGAACATGTGTAAGTTGAATAACGTGGGCAGCAAGAAAAAAGCATGCTCTGATAGCAAAAAAAAAAAAAAAAAAAATACATGTATAAAATTTACAGGAAAGCTAAAGGAGCTACATAAGAAGAGTAAAAGCAAGAAAAAAGACAAAAAAATAACAAAAAAACTGGCATGGTATTTAAGTCTATGACTGTAATATACGCTGGAAAAAAAAAAACACAGTTATAAGAGAAATCTTCATGACACAGGCGTCATGAATTCATCAAAACAAAGTGAACATAGTAAGTTTTAACACAATAGCGGCATATAAAATAGTGAATACCAAACGCTATAATAATTACGGCTACAAAACAAAAGCAAGATTAATTCATATCGGTAATAATAGCAAATAATCAGCGAATGATAGCAAATATTCAGCAAATGATAGCAAAATATTCAGCAAATGATAGCAAAATATTCAGCGGTAATGGTAGCAAATCAAGCATGCGCGAAAATAAAAGAAAAAAGAAATCGTATTAAAAAAAAAAAAAAAAAAAAATGGCAGATCCCTGAGTTAGTGTGCCTGCCCACATAATTTGCCGAGACAGTATTTTTTGTGAAGGCTTTGAAATGTATGTACAGAGGATGCTGATTTAATTTCGTATGGTAACGAATTCCAAATGGATATGCCTGAAAAAAGGGCTGTTAGTTTCGCGTAATTTGTTCGAGCGGCGGGAAGAAGTAGATTGTCGTTTGAAGAGAACCTCGTAATGTTAGTGTTGACAAAAAATTCATTTGAGTAAGCCGGAATGGAGGTGCCACATCTCTTTAGCCGAAAAATAAATAGAGATAGTTTTTGTTTAAGTAGTTCTGAGAGTGGCAAAATATTTAGATTTTGGTATAGCGGTTTAGAGGGGGTAAAAACATTACTGAAGGTCATTAGTCGTATAGCTTGGTTTTGCAGGCGTTGAAGGGAATCGAGGTGACAAAAGTAAGTATTAGCCCAAGATGATACACAGTAAGACAGATGGCTATGAATGAAAGAGTGATAAAGTGAACGAATAATGGGCCTTTCGAAATAATTACGTGATTTAATGATTACGTGTATGCCAAAAGAAACTTTATGCATTAGTGAATGAACATGAATATTATATTTTAGGTGCTCATCTAATATCACACCCAGAAACCTGGCGCTGTTAGTAACGGGTATTTCATTGTCCCCCATCGTGAGCACCACGGGTGGCACTTTTGATAATGGAGAATGAAATATTACAAATGTAGTTTTAGTGGGGTTAATGTGCAGGCAGTTACGACTGCACCAATCACTTACATTTTTTAAGTCAACATTTAGATTTTGTAACAGTACGGCGATGCTTTTATGAGATGAATATATGGTTGTATCGTCCGCATATAACAAGCAGTCAGTATGGCGAAGTGTTAGGGGCAAATCGTTGATGAAGAGTAGAAAAAGCAGCGGGCCTAGAATAGATCCTTGAGGCACTCCTGTATTAGTAACCTTGGGAGAGGAAATACTACCGTCGATTTGTACAACTTGCGACCTGTTTTTTAGGTAATTCTTAATAAGGCTCAAGGCTGGTCCTGTAATGCCGTAAGATGCGAGCTTGTGAAAAAGAATGGAATGATTAATAGTGTCAAAAGCTTTAGTAAGATCAACAAAGACTGCACCAAATAGTGAACCGTCATCAATGGCTAGTTTGATTTTGTCCGTGAAACTAATGAGCGCCAGTTCGGTTGAGAAACCTGGACGGAAACCAAACTGATGGGGAGAGAGCAAGTCGAATTTTTTGAAATATGACATGAGGCGTTTGTACAAAATCTTTTCGATTACTTTACTAAAAAAAGGAAGAATGCAAATAGGACGGTAATTGTTAATGCATTCACGGTCACCTTTCTTGAAGACGGGAGTTATCTTGCCGTTTTTTAGGGAGGTTGGAAATGTGCCATCCTTGAACATTTTGTTGATGATGTTAGCAAGAACAGGTGAAACACAGTCGATTATCAGCTTAACTCGTGAAGGGTGAATGGAGTCTAAACCCGCCCCGGTTGTTTTTAACGATGATATGACAGAGCGAACTTCAGCGCTAGAAGTAGGATATAAGTAAAAAGATTGCGGACAACGCGATAAGTGGGAAAGTGATGGCCGGTGTTGATTGTTTTCAGTGTTGGCAAAATGGTCGTTAAAAGCATTGGCAATGTCAATTGGCTCAGTGAATGTGCTGGATGCAGTACTTATTTTCGTTAACCGTGCATGGGAATCGGTTTTGTTCAGAAACTTTTTAATTAGCTGCCAGTTTCGTTTAGTATCAGTTCCATTAAGCAATATGCGCGTTTGAAAATAGTCACGTTTAGCACGTTTCAAAATTGCACCAAGCGTATTCGAATATTTTTTATAGCGAATTTGTAGCACTGTGTTAAATGGTTGGTCCTTAAGCTTCTTATGCATTTTATCTTTTTTTGAAATTGAGTGCAATAATCCGTTGGTGATCCATGGGTTTCTTCGCTCTTTAAACCCCCAAGAAATAGGGACATGCGATGTGCTCTGTGTTATGCAGTTTGCTATTAGAGCAGAAAATGAGTCGTAGGCTTGCTCAGCAGATTCGTTTTGTGTGACATCAGTCCAGTCTAGTTGGTTAATCAAGGAAACAAATGTTTCTGTGTTAAACACCGCTTTCATGACTTGTTTATGATTTGTGGCACGGGGCAAGAGAGCGGATTCTATTCTGAGAAAAACAGGATAATGGTCACTAAACTGATAGTCTATTACAGCCGCAGAGGCGCTCGTTGTCAAACTGGACAAAATGTGGTCAATCAGTGTATTCGTGCCTCTCCGGAGAGCTTTAAATGGTGAAGCATCAGGCTAATAGTTTATTTCTGAGTAATCACACTTGAAACTTAAGCACGAAGACAAACTTAAGAAGCTGTTTTTATTCTAAAAAACAAAATTTAGAGCGGAACGTATAGTGTTTCAAGTGTATATTTGTTCGAATGACGCAAGCGTTCACAGTATAATGGCTAGACTTATTTGAGGAGTGACATAATGTCGCCACGTCTGCCAACATTTCGTAGGTAATAGCATCATACCTTCTTTCAAGCTTTGTACCTAGCTGTACATCAGAATTTTCCTCGCTGTGGTAGTTCTCGCTTTGAGTGAACCAGATGGCTACTAAACAAAAAAAGTACTGTCATGGCCAAAGCAGTCAACTGCGAGCAGTAGGTGCTTTCAAGCTGTGAATCACAGACTATTTTGCGTAGCCTGCGTTTAATACAGGGCTGGTTTGTTGTGTTAAAGTGCGCACTTGCGAGCTCTTTGCGAATACTTCCTTCCACACCGGAACGAGTATTTTTCTAAGTATTATAGCTGCTGTTTACTGGAAGTTTTCAAGACTCGTTATTTACGTTTTACAAACGCTGTTTTCTCTATTACTTTTCGTTGCCGCTTTATAACTATGCACATTTTATCTTGCTTCTGAGTTTTTGCCGGAGTGCATTCTGCGTATACCTCCAACATCATTTTGTGACACAATCAATATCTCACACTTCAGAGTAACTTCACGAGCGCTTGAAAAATAGGCTTGCTACTACGTCTACGTTCATAAATGCGAAGAAAAATCTTTGTTAATAGAGAATAACGTTGAAGGTAATTTTTACCATTAGGTTCATTGGGGTGATGACTGTATTTACTGGCATTGTAGGATTGTTTGTGTTTTGTGGTGTTATCTGTAGCAACGGCATGTGCCAGTTCAACAGTACTGCAGTACACTTGTAGACTATACCAAAGAGTAGCAAATTGGGGTTCATGCCTAGCTATAGAGCACCTTTCGGCGCTCGGAAGGTCCTATCACTTCTTAAAAATTTCGGTCACTTTCGTTATATTCGCTTAATCACTTCGCGGTCTTTTTAATGCACTTGACGCTGCTCAGCTTACGTCATCTCCAAGAAATGACACCATGCTGTACAACAGTATCTAAAATGATGTCTGTATCAAAAGCACACAGTTCAAAAGGAAGTTCTTAAGCTGTGCGCAGTATTGATACTGTGACTTTCATACGGCTCACGCATTTACCAGTGGGTCTTTAAATGGCGCATATACTTCATTTGATTCAATGGTATATCTTTACATGCATGGGTTGATACTACAAACACCTCACTTTGAAAAAATGGTGAGATATGCGCCACTAAGCTAAATAAATGCCATGTATATGCGTGATCCGCTGAAAAAGACGTCGAAAGACGCTAGTTCTTTGTCTGGAGGCGATGATTTATGATACCGTCGGGAAATAATGTGAAGAAACGAAAATACTTTAGGACGCTGAACCGCTGGTAGCAGGCAGCACCATGTCGTTTTCACGAAACGTGGGACACACTTGTTTTTTCGTTCATAGAGTCGCATTGTCAGTGCATCGTATTAGACAATGCAGCTTTCATATTTACAAATCTATACAGTTTTTAAATAAACCAACACACTACGAAATGATCAGTTATTTACGTAGTGCCTCAAATGTGTGCAATATTTGCTTTTTTATGGAAAATGCTCACAAGTATGAACGTAGCCACAAATCAAGACGGGTGCACGTTGAGCAAAGGCGTGAACTTTCGCCGGTTGGCTGAATCGCTGGACAGATGAACGAACAGACAAAGAGACAGACCGAAATTTCGCGTTGAAGTATACCAAGAGATTGTATTTCATGTAAAAAAAAGCAAATTCTTTGTCTCTTATCTATATCAATCGTGCATCCATGCACCTTTAGATTGTTGTCTCTAAAACCTACCGGATGATCTAGGCTAGTGTCCATACGTATTATCAAGACTTTACTGTATAGAAATGACGCCTGGCCGTCTAGGGAGCCACTTTTTACCAAAGTCATTCGATGCTCCATCAATGGTCTTTATGGGCATTGAACTTCACTGTGAAGTCACGGGCAGCTCCATACGTGACTAAATCTGCCATATCGTGATGCCACTGGGGCACAGACACCGTCATTCGCTTGCCGAAACGCTTGCACGGGTGCTACACTGAGGTCATTGCCATAATGCTTTCTACACATCTGCTGCGTTATTTTCAAGAGATATGAAGGGTGGGTGTGCACGTACGATGCCTAATATGGATTATTTGCCAACGGCCGTTTCTGTTTACAGGAAATTTACCGAAAGGTGCGTGTGATTTATCGAGTAACAAGAAGAAGCGAGACATATAAAAATAGGTACCACCACTTCTAGACAGCAGAGACCAATTTTTTATACGCACATGTGCACCAATGCCTCGCACCTAGTCGCTGCGTCCGATTACTATTTCATCGGCCTAAGCCTAATTCGATTTCATATGACATCGACTAAAAATTTATGGTTGACAAACCACCTGAATTTTATTGTCTCGGTCGTTCATCATAATCATCACTACCAGTATCAGCCAGACTACGCCCACTGCAGGGCAAAGGCCTCTCCCATGATCCATGGAGGCGAAAATGTTGTAGGCCCGTGTGCTCAGATTTGAGAGCACGTTAGAGAACCCAAATTGGTCGAAATTTCCGAAGCCCTTCACTACGGCGTCCGTCTCTCATAATCATATGGTAGTTTTGGGACGTTAAACCCTATCAATCAATCAAGCAATCAATCAACCAATCTCCCATGATCTGCCAATCAACCCGGTCTTGTGTTTTCTGCCGCCAAGTTATACCAGTGAACTTTTTAGCCTAATCAACCCACCTAACTTTCTGTCTCTTTTTCGTGCGTTTGCCATCTCTAGGAATCCAGTCAGTTATCCTTAATGATCAGCGGGCCCCGCCGCGGTGGTCTAGTGGCTAAGGCACTCGGCTGCTGACCCGCAGGTCGCGGGCTCGATTCCCGGCTGCGGCGGCTGCATTTCCGATGGAGGCGGAAATGTTGTAGGCCCGTGTACTCAGATTTGGGTGCACGTTAAAGAACCCCAGGTGGTCAAAATTTCCGGAGCCCTCCACTACGGCGTCTCTCATAATCAAATGATGGTTTTGGGACGTTAAACCCCACAAATCAATCAATCAATTAATGATCAGCGGTTATCCGGCCTATGTGCTACGTGTCCGTGGAATGTCCATTTCTTCTTCTGAATTTTAACTATGGTATCCATAAACCCGGTTAACTGACCCACTCTGCTCTCTTCTTGTCTCTTGAGGTTACGCCTATTAATATTCTTTCCATCACTCACCGCGCCATCTTCAATTCAAGCTGAACCTTCTTTGTGAGTTCCCAGGTTTCTGCTCTGTAAGTAATTACCGGCAAGAATAGGCTGTTTTATACCTTCCCTTTGATAGTTAGTGGCAGATAAGCCCTCATACTTTGAGAATGCTTGCCGAATGTAATCCGCGCTATTCTTATTCTTCTCGTTATATAACTCTAATGGTTATGCTCTGCGGTTACTACCTGTCCTAAGCGGAAATATTCCTGTACAACTTTCAACATCTCGTGACCTATGGCAAAGAGCTGTTTTCTGTCAAGACTGTTGCATATTACTTTAAATTTATGCATGTTACCTTCAGACCTACCTTGCCCTTTTGTCATTTATTGCATACACTATGCATAAGTTTGCTTCCGCAGCTTTTAGGCTTCCGCCGCTTTTTACAGTCGGCTTGATTTTATCCATGTTATAACTTTTGATGTCGACTACTTTACACTTATTAAGATAGAAAGCTGCACTGGCTCTATTCTGTCGGTTGCACTTGAGGCTTTCATGGTTTATCATCTTCTCATGAGATTTTTTTTGTCTCCTGACATAGTTGGCCAGTGTGCTGTCTATTGACTGTACCACCAACTTCCAGTGCACACTCTTTCATTATACTTGTAGGATTATCGTTAAATGCGTCAAGGCTAACGTCGGTTACCTCGTTTGGAGCCGCAAATCTTATCTGAAGCGAAAATTCGAATACCTCTACTTTTCTTCTCATTACTAGCTCATTGATAGGTTTCTTGCGCATACGTTTATACAATGGTTTCCTTAAGTCCAGGTGAATTCGGGCTTTTTTCATTGTGTGTTGTCGGCGTGAGATCTTGTCAGTTACTTATACATTGTGTACACTGGCACGGTCTGCACACAGAATGAAATCTATTCGCTTTTAGTTTCGTCTTTACAACTCCGCTACGTTTCCTTGCGGCTAGCCTGTTTGGTGTAGAAGGTATTAAATATTCGTAAAAATGATGGCCTGCGATCGCCACTCCCCCCTCTGGCATTTCTAGAGCCGATCCCATAACGCACCACTTCGTGGTCACCGGCTTGCTTCTTGCCAACTTAGGCTATAAATTTGCCCGTCAGTGAGTGCACTTTGCCTTCACTTCATTCATAATGACTCTACGTCTTCGTATGAACGTTTATCCAAATGATTATCGCGGCTCGATGGTGGCGCGTAGGCCTGAACCACCTCATCTTGTACCTGTTGTTTACCTTTGCATGCTAAGACCCTTACTTATGGCGGGAAACAATGTTTCAATGAAAAGTTGCGAAATTTTTTTTGCAGGACGATTTTTTTGCACAAAGCTGGCAATTTTTGCTCGAATAAATTTGGCGCTTTTAGTTCTAAACTTATAAGGTAGTGGCCTGTGGTGATTACTGTCGTGTAAGGGTCCACTGGTCCCTTTCATTGAAAGTACAGGATTTTATTTCTATAGTTTTAGCTGTAGCTACTCATTCAGTACGCTCTCCTGCAGTATCGAAAAAAAGACAACAGTACATACATATATATCTCTAAAGTTATCTTGTTCTACCGTGTAGCACGCCTTGAGAATGACAGCAGTCAGAAAGCAAACCAGAACACATCTCAGAAAAAAGAGAGCAGTGTGATCCCTGTAAGTGTTCCAAAAGCTTTAAAACACTCGCATGCACTATTCAAATTCCGATACGTGTTTCAACAAAAAAAAAAGATTCCTACCTGGGCTGACGATCATGCCGGAAAGAGTTAAACTTAATCATGTTAATTTCCACCCTCCCGCTGATGCTATAGTATTCGTCTAAGTTACCAGAGATCATTTTGTGAATAAAAAGCCCGATCCCAGATTCTCTTTTTTTGAATATTATACTGCAGCATAATACTGCCCGTTCTTCAGTAATCTATAAGCCCCACGTGTCCTCGTAACTTCACTGAGCCCAATTACTTCCCTCTTAAGACCCTTTTGCAATAATCCAGGCTACGGTGGCTGTATTTTCGATGGTGGTGAAAATGCTGCAGGCCTGTGCCCTAAAATTTCGGTGCACGTTAATGAACTCCAGGTGGTCAAAATTACAGTAGCTATTCAATACGCCCCATCCTTGGTGATCACGTTTTAGTTATGAAACGTTCACTCCCACATAATATTATTGCCAGTATTATTTATATTACTATTAATATTGCGATAACAATTAAATTTCTCGCCGGCATCGGCGTGGGCTTCGACATGGACTTCGGCGTCGATGTCAGGCGCCGCATATATATATATATATATATATATATATATATATATATATATATATATATATATATATATATATATATATATATATATATATGTATATATATATATATATATATATATATATATATATATATATATATATATATATATATATATATATATATATATATATATATATATATATATATATATATATATATATATATATATATGAGATCTAACAGTCAGTAATGCCAAGTGCCAAGGAATGTACAGGGGAAGTTATTAGAACCAATGGAATGTAATTAAGAAGAAAGAAAGGTGGATGAAAAAATAACCAGCCGTGAGCAGGCTGCTCACGGCTGGTTATTTTTTCATCCACTTTTCTTTCTTCTTATTAACATTCCATTGGTTCTAATAACTTCCCCTGTACATTCCTTGGCATTACTGTTTGTGAGATCTCATTAATAATGTGTTAAAACACGGAAAAACGAGCCCTTAGGTATACGCTTCTTTCCCTTATGTATATATATATATATATATATATATATATATATATATATATATATATAGAACAAAACGCATGAAAGAAAAAATTCAAAAAAGAACTTCGGCACGAGGAATCGAACGTGGGACTTCCGCGTCGTGATTGCGAGGAGTACTTTGGCCCGCGTAGAGAATAAGGGATTGTACGCTCGATGGCGCGCCCTTATCTTGCAGTGGGGAAGATCGTACGCCTTGGCTAGCCTTTTGGTTTCGCCAGAATAATTCTGTTGTATTTACCAGGCGCACAAAGGTCACTGCAATTGTTGCACAGCCACCGTTTTCGAAAAGGACGCGCTTTTTAGACACAGCAAAGTAACAACTGAGACGCTTATTCGCGTTCATCTGCACCCGTCAGTATACGTTTCGTGCGGAATTTGTGCGGGGCAAAACACGGGGAACGTTTCAGTCTGCTTTCCACTTCGCGCGTGACCTTCTAATCTGTTGCTATCGCGTTCCTTGCTTCGCCTTTGCGGCAAAGCTGTGACATTTTATTGTGATCACCTTTTAATTCTTAATAGCACAGCTAGATTTACCTGAATAGTTAGCCTTCTAGCGTTAAACGTTGAGACTCCAATGGTGTCCTGTCCGGATCCAGAGATTCTTAGCACCCTCCGCTGAGTCGCAGAACTGATGACTACCTTGGTCAGTTTATTCATAGCCACTAGGGACTGAGGGCCGATGCTTAATTTGCATGTTTATGTAGGAGGTAGTGTCCAAGTACTGCACTAGTGAGGCCAGTCCTGCTCTGGTGAGGGAGTGGATTACCGGCAGGTGGTCGCCAGTGCGGCCACACGCAAAACCTTTTCTTTTTTTTTCCGCGATTGCTTCACCACGCATTTTAAGCAAGTATAGGATTGCGAATGGTCCGGCATCAACATTGAAACCACATTTTTTTCATTGCTGGGCTATATTTAGGTAGTGCTTCTGTTGCACTTTCTTACCATAGTAGAATACCATCTGACCGCCTATCTGTTTTCAACCTCACATTACTCGTAGCTTGCGTGCCTTTCTATTAACTGTTTCTAAGTCCATACTTGGTTAACAAAAGACTGCTCCCATTCAAATCGCTGCCCGTGTGAGCTTAGCCCCGCTTAGTGCTCTGGATGACCGTCGTTAGATGATGTGTATTTACCGAAGCAGCCCTTTCAATAATGATTTGTTAACCTCCTGCAAAAATACTTCTCTCTACCAGAAAAATTGACAAGCCACTGTGGATGAACAATCGGCCCTTTGCGTAACCAATAGACTGTAATTTTTCCATTCTGAGCAGCCATGCTTTTGCCCTTATGTTTGCCTTTGTTTACAAGTGGCGCCATGTGGGTGTCGTTTGGACCGAGTATAAGGTAATTTTAAGCATATAATTATTTTTTATTTATTCAATACTGCACACTGAAGTTCCAAGCAGGGTTGTAATACATATACAAATATAAATAAAATAATTGCGAAACAAAACAATACAGGGAGAAGACTGTTGTCTGGTAGGGTAACTCAATGGAATGAAATGGAATGAAAAAAACTTTATTTCAGCCCTGCAGGACGCGCTTAGCCCTTAGTGGGTGTCTCCCAATCATCATAAGCATTAGTAAGACAGTTCCGTTCACATATGATTCTTGGAAAGTACGAATACTTCAGTAGGTCCTCCAGTAAAATATGGGATCAAGACCTTTGGGTGGTGGTGTCGGGTGGGCCGCCTACTAAGGGGTGTCAAATACGGCGATGGATCTAGAGCTAGTTTTTGTTCAAAATTTGATGAATAAATTTCAATCAAGCTTTTTGTCTTGGCGTCTGCAGTAAGGAAATGTTGTTGGCTAGTATTAAATCTGAGGGTGTAACTCGGAGTACTTGTAGAATAAAAATCTAACTGTTTTTGTTTCAATACGCTCAAGAGTGTATATACTACGTTTTGTATAAGGGTCTCATACTATGCTGGCGTCTCTAGTTTAGGTCGCAGAAGGACAGTGTAACAAAGTAGTTTAATATTCGTAGGAGCACTTTGAAGCTAAGGTTTAAGAAGACAGTTTGCGAAAGGCAGATGAACAAACATTATCAATATGGAGATTCCAAGATAAGTTAGAAGTGAGTGTCACACCTTGTTATTTGTAGGAGTTTACTTGTTGCAGTGGTGAAGACCCTAATATTTATGCATATGATTGTGGAATCTTTTTGCGTGTCACTGGAAGGCACCTACATTTCCCATTTGTTGCATTATTCAGACACATTCTCCATTTGTTGCACTATTCATATATATAGCAAACACTATTCAGATCGTTGAAATCGTTAGTGGAACGTATTTCTTTGAACAAAACACAATCATGTGCAAACAATCTTCTACACTATGGTGAATAATATCAACAATATCATTGATATACAATAGAAAAAGCAAAGAGCCTAACACACTGCCCTGTGGTACGCCCGATGTGACCGGAAGACTGTCCGAATATTAGACCCCTGCATCAACGTACTGCTCGAGATTATTTAAATACGCAGAAATCCAACAACGGAATATTTCTGGTATAGCTATTGTTCTCAGTTTGGAAATGAGTTTGCTATGGGGAACTTTATTGATGGCTTTGCAGAAATCTAAGAGCATATAAGCCTTACATGTCTATCGAAGTTTAATGCAAGTGAGTGAAACAGTGTCACAAGTTGAGTTATGATAATCCTTTCCAAAAACGATGTTGATACTTCGTTTATATAGAGCGTTCCTCAATAAATTTGATCCTACTAGTAGCTATGTTATGTTAAATTTTGCAACATTGTAAATTTAGTAAAATTGGACGGTGATTTTCTAGTGTTAAGCGGTCTCCCTTTTTGAAAATGCGTCCAACGTGGGCTTTCCTCCAGTCACTGGGCAGCTGGTAAGACAACAAAGAACAGCAAAAAATATTAACCAAAAACTTTGTTAGAGATAAAGCATACCGTCGAAAGAGTACGTTCAGTATGTTTTCAGGACCAGAAGTTGCGATATTTTTTAAATTTACCAACATAAACACAACACCCGGATAAGAAATAAACAGTGCTTCAGCATAAAGAAACGCTGTAGCCTTAGATATACAGTTGAAATCGGAATTGTTTAACACACTCTAGAAATATTGATTAAAGTGCCGGGAAATGTCTCTCTGATCTGTGACGTTTGTTCTATCAATTGATATTTGCGATACCGGTTTTTTTTTTCTTTTCACTGATAAAATTCCATAATTTACTGGGGCCGTTTGCAATAATGTTAGGCAATGAGGTTTTAAAGTAATACTCTTAGAGATGTGCACAGTGTGAGTGAGATTGTTGTGCGCATCATGTATCAAATCAGCTGCTGCCAACCTTTTTTTTCAGTCGTTTAGCTTTGCGCTTCATAGGAATGATGCTGCGATTTATTCATGGTGTTCGTTTGTTAACATTTTTGTGCTTAGAAGGCTCAAAACTATCTAAACGAAAATGGCACATTTGTTTGAATCGTGTGCAGAGCACGCTAACAATTACGTCATTAAAATTTGTAAAGCATGTTTCTATGTGTTAAGTTATGTCTGCATCATTAGCCCTAGAGAAGCGGGGTCTACTAAAGCGTCGAGACTGGCAACGCTCACCATGCCCCGGCGGCCGCATTTCTGTGTAGTGTGCTTTAGATGAAGGAAGTTGCCGAGTGATTTTTTCGGATAAAGTTACAAGATGATAAAAAAATTACAGAATATCTACAGAGCGAATGATGATGAGTGGCGCGAAGCTTCGGAGGGTTTTGTTGGTAAACCATTCATCTATCTGTCTGTCTGTCTGTCTGTCTGTCTGTCTGTCTGTCTGCCTGTCTGTCTGTCTGTCTGTCTATCTGTCTGTCCGTCCGTCCGTCCGTCCGTCTGTCCGTCCGTCCGCCCGTCCGTCCATCCGTTCATCCGTCTGTCTGTCTGTTTTTCAGTCTGTCTGTCTGTCTGTCTCTCCCTCTGTCTGTCCATCGACACCAGCTGAGTGAGTCATTAAGCTAGGCGGTCATGTGTGAGCTCGGTGAGACAGACCCATGACTTTAAAAGCTTCGCTGCTAAAGCAGATCTCAAGTCTCCTAGTTGACCACTTCTCATATTTACGTGGCGATAAAACGCTTTGAAATCTAAAGTGTCGTGCGTTTCAGGCATAAAACATGGCAAGCCACACATTTTGAGTGGCTTCTATTTTCACCCGGGTGCTCTATTCAAGGTTTACAATGCGAAGCGAAAGCAGTCATCATAAAGTTAATCAAGCTTTAACATATAACTGGTCATCACACAACCACAGCGACCCAACCTAGCGTTGGCGTCACATGTCAGGTGCATGTGTGCATAGTGTGGCGGCTGCGGGCTGTATATGTGACTGAGGTGGTGGAGTCTTGACCACAAAATTCATTAGGGTATTCTTTTTTTGAGTTGATTATTCACTCATCATCTCAGTTTTAAGGTAAAAAAGGCATGCATAAACAACAAAGGCGATAGTCCCTCGAGACTGCAAGACGTACTGCAAGAAGATGGATAGAATTGTTTCTTTTTTTTTCAATTTTTTATGTGAGCGATCTATATTTTGCATGTTGTCAAGAAGCCTCATCACTTTCTTTTAAACAACTCAAGCCGCTCAAGAAAGGAGGCACTGAAAGTCTCACTCATTACACTGAAGATCAAAACCCATTTATTTTCTACCCACTCGAAAATGCGAAGAATAATTCCTGGAATTCCTTTATCTGCAGAAGCCGTCCAAGCACACGCCTGGAAAAAAAAGGTTAAAATGTTTGTAAAAAAGCACAGAAACTCAAATAATGTATTTACGGTCAAGTAGACTACATTGCAAGGAAAGGAGCAATAAGTCGAATCATTTGTGCGTGCCCTTGTTGACCTGCACAAAAATGTTACCCAAAAATTTTTGTCTTCTTGAAGTTCACTGGTACATTATTAGCGCCGTGTCTTCCTTCAAGTCATTTCTTAGTAATCTGCACAGTTAGGCCTCAAAGATGTTTCGTAATGTGCTATCAGGTAGACTCTCTCTAACACGAAAAAAAGATGCCCAAAAATAGTCATTAGCGAGGACCAAAGTAGCCTAAAAGGTGGGCGCTTTTATCCTATCGCGAAAATATCATACTTCTGAGTCACCTATTCGCATGCGATCAATTATATGCAGGGACTGGTATATGAATATGTATTTTGAGGTCATAGGAGGAGCAACGTCATCTCACATGGTATTCAAGAGTTTCAAGTAAGTGGACATTGGTATGTATGTCACCCCATGCAGTAATACACGTTCCAATGGTGTTTGCCTACAAGCAGGTGAATTCACGAGGTAAATTTGAATTGTGCACAATATTGTGTGTAATATAAAATAAGGACACACATTTCAAATACGTTATTGTTCGTTCCCTGCACCATCTTTGAAAAATGCCTGTTTTCAGTTTCGCAGAGTAGTGCCCTCACCATCAAGTGACAAGCTCAGGCTGTCTTCAAAGTGTAAAAACAAATACATGGGAATCAGCTATTTATTCTAATATTTCTTTATTTATTTATTTATTTACTTATTTATTTATTTATTTATTACATCCATTCATATACTGGCCCTTACAGTTTAATTTAGTGGCCGCTGCGTCTTCATTAGAGACGAGAGTGCCAAAGGTCCGTACACTGACATGTTGGGGTTGTGTTTTGGGGAAATATACCTAGACCACTAGACAATTCAATCGACTTACTTGAACGTAAAAGAAAACTCCTTGTGGAACGTTCGTGCACTGTGTTGTTATTACAGCTTCTTTTCTGTGGGTCATCTATTTGACTACCTACCAACATACTTCTTGCTCTATCGCCTAAATTTTACTGTCAACAGTGCTTTATCATATATTACCCCAAAATTTTTATAGTACTGAGTGCCGCCTTACAAAATGTTTGTTGTGAGGACACACACACACACACACACACACATATATATATATATATATATATATATATATATATATATATATATATATATATATATATATATATATATATAACCAGAACTCTTAGGAATGTCAATACAAGAAAAGTACATGGCACGTTGTTAGTCGTTTTACACTATTAATGGGAACAGAGCAGGTAGAAAACTAGCACACCCGCTGTTTAGTAGAATAATGGAATAACGCTCACGATGCTCTGCGAACTGAGCTAAGATTCGTCAAGCATAGGTGTGCATTAAAACCCCAGAGTAGCCCAGACTACTAATGGTGAGCACTCTTTTTTGCCTGCTTTGGCGTCACGCAGCAAGTAAGTTTGGAATCCAAAACGTTTCTCTGACAACCCAAGACACTCTCATCGTTCCTCTCTATCTGTGTCTATATCTATATATATATCTATCTACATCATAGAAGCTCTACTGGCTATCTTTATAACCTCGTGTGCACCAAAACTCCCATAGTGGGATGTGAGTGTATGACAAAAACGATTCGTTGGTAATAACATGAGAAAAATTGATTTGTATGACGCGTTTGTCATGAAATGCTTTCCTGTAGTAACATATGACATAAACTCGCTTATTGGTGCCCATAGTATATGGGTACGCGTCACCAAGACTGGAAATCATAACTTGTCCACGTAATGGAGCGCGTCTCAAAACACGTGGTGCCTGCGTCATTGTCAATGTGTGATATACTCGTATTGAAGCAAATCATAAGGCTCGTGGCTCAAGCCAGACACGAACCCAGGCATTCGTTGTAGTTGTCAACTATTATACCACAGATTCACACCAGTTCTTTAAAGCGGTTTGGAGAAAAACCCTTCAAAAGAGTAAATTCATGACAAAGCCAATTGTTGTTGCAGTGTTGGCTACGCGTTTTATATAAATGTAATCTGTATACCATATGCAGCTTTTGTGCTGAGCGTTGTGCGAATACTTTCTTGCCACTGGCTTTGATGTGAACATCGTTGCACTGTCCCGTGCACTTAATAGCGACAAAACAGATGGCTTAGATCACATGGTAGGGTAGACCTCACGTCGCATCATGACCTCACGCCAAAATACTCACCCTGTTAGTTTTGCGCACAATATCGCACAACTGCTCAGTTTACACAAGAACATGGATCCTATATTTTCGATGGAGGCGAAAACGCTGTAGGCCTGTGTACTCTGACTTGGGTGCACGTTAAAGAACCGCAGGGGTCAAAACTTCCGGAGCCCTCCACTATGGCATCTCGCATAATTATACAGTGGTTTTGCGAAAATAAATACCACATATCAATCAATTCAGAACATGAATCCACCTAATCGCCATTGGCACAAGAAAAATAGATCTGCTTCGCATCAAATAATTCCTAGAATCCGTGGAGTCTGTTCGTAATTTGGGTACTGATAATGCTTACTAGACAACATATTACAACCATTATGTTTTCCAGCAAGTATAATACATGCTAATTCACAATTTGTTTCGCGGGGCGGCCTTGCAAATTATTGCTTATGAAGAGCACTTCAAGGGCAGCCAATGTATGATACAGATCGCGATATAACAACAAAAAAAACTCAGGCCTGTGCAGAAGGTGCACCACGGTCACAGTGAAAGCTCAAAGAGCGGCCTTTCAGAGCCTTCTCTAAACACTCATTGCGTGACTGCTGCAAGCACACTTGTCGGGTACTTACTACGACATTATTATTAATAATTTCTGGGTAGTAGGCCGGCATTTACTATGCTATTTTTCGTCATTCTTCATTCTTCTGAGAAGCGAGGTATCCGCTTAACACTTCTAAGAAATTTTGTGCGAATTGTTCATGCAGTGGCTGACGACGATGAGGACTTGTGCGTGAAATAGTTATGAGTCATAGTTATTAGGTGATCAAAATTGGCTTTTGTAATGTTTTAGAGCATTGGACGACCCACTACTTGCGCTATTCGCGCTGTGTGACGCATGGTTGTTCTTTTGCTGTTTTAAATCACTTCATTACTCATAGTTACGTGATTCCTTTCCCAACATCAAGCCTGCCTAAGGCAAGTTTGCGAACAAGTGCCAAGCAAAAGAAAGATTTCCCACTGGACGCACATTAAATAGGGTACCTCGCCATTGAGAATGAGGATGGATTTCCGTATAACATAGTCATGCTATTGGCTCTGCCTAGTATTTGGAGGTCGCGCATGGCTACATGTCATGCTGATGTAGATACTCAACAAGTTATGGAACACTGTCGAGAGTCTTTACCTTGGTTTCGGGAACTGCGAAAGATGCAAAACGATAGGCTCGATTGCGTACCACGCATGTAATCACTATTGTACATGAAACAATTCTAGAAATTTCGTTCGGTTGAAAATTGACGAAGATGTGCAATAAAAAAAAACCAGTGTGGCTCAATGATAGAAAACTGGGATAGCACGCAGTGGACCCGGTTTCGAGACCAACCATACCCTTGACAATACAATTTTTGTACTTATTTCTTGCGATAGTGGTTACGAATACTAGTGGCGACGGAGGCGGACAACTACAGCGCCGCGCGTGATGAGCGTTCTCGTCTCATACCAGTATTCGCTGAACGCTTAACGATGTGTTATTTAAACGGTGCAACACGCCACTTTAAGTCCTCCGACAGACTATACCACGCGCACGACTGCCTAGAAAAGTGCCGCAGAACAGAGCTACATTGTCGTACAGAAATCAAAACCCCCCGTTCTGTGATCTCTCTCTTCCTGGCATTTCTCGGAGACAGTGGACACGTCCCATAAACACCCCGGACGCGTCCGAGCAGGATCCACCCCCCATTTTTCTAGCCTATTACTTTTTAGGAAAGATAAAATCAACGGCTATGGTCATCCAAATTTGGTTCATGCATTATGCTTCCTTTCAATGAAACTATTTTTTTCATTAAGAAGCATTTTGTTTTGCCACTGCCTTTATGTAAGTCTTCCCAAGCCAGTGTTTTTGGCCCTGGTGACATGCTATTCAAAAGACCGGGGGGCTTCTTGTAGTCGACGCTTACTGCATCTTGAGGGCTTTACGAACCGTAACAGATGTCGAACATTCTTGTTCGAATACAGTGGGTGTCGTAGTTTTATCCGAGCACCAAATGTATTATCTGCCAAGCATATAATTACAATAAGTAATTATTGTATTTAAGCATTTCTTGTTACCGTAAACAATCTTGGCAATAGGTGATGCAAAATGAATAAGAAGATACTTACGCATTTGAAATCAAGCCCTCCCTACCTCAGATTTGTATAGTTTAGTAGCAGTCTTATTGCAAGGAGAAGGAATTGATTGATTTATATGTAAGGTTTAACGTCCCAAAACCACCATATGGTTATGAGAGACGCCGTAGTGGAGTGCTCCGGAGATTTCGACCACCTGGGGCTCTTTAACGTGCACCCAAATCTGAGTACACGGGCCTACAACATTTCCGCCTTCATCGAAAATGCAGCCGCCGCAGCCGGGATTCAAACCCGCGACCTGCGGGTCAGCAGCCGAGTACCTTAGCCACTAGACCACCGCGGCGGGGCCAAGGAGAAGGAAACAGAAAAATAGAACGTGTTGCTAAACTATGCTGTTTGTAACCAAACCTGATGGCTTCATTCCACAAAATTATCGTGTGTAGTACCTTGTATATATTTTCTTTTCATGTAGGTTCCGAATTACACTGTAAACTCTATGGCCACTTGACACTTCAGTTTATATGCAGGGTGTCTCAGTTTGCGCTAAATAAACTTTGAAATCAACCACCATAAAAAGAGCAAGAAATCTTTTCACAGGCCCGCTGTGTTAGTATAAAGTGATGGGACTTTTCTCAACAATGCAACAACATTCCTATAAAATTTATGCCTCTAGAGCTGCTATGTTACAGTTTATTAGGCAATGTAATATGCCCCAGCATATCAGATAGGCTTGTTTCTCACCATGCATAATATACTCTCACGCTTTACAAAAGGTGCAACAGGACTTAGGTCAAAATTTCATAGACGTAAACATTGAAAAGTTAATTCCTGGATGTTCGTTTAAATCACAGCTCTGCAACTTGGACAAAAATAAAGTTGCTGTGATTGAACTCAGTTATTCCTGGATATGTGTATCTAGGAATGCGGTTATACTTGCTGCTTAGCTTGGTTATTAGTAAGCTACGCTGCTCTTCAAACCTTCTTGAGTGAGCTGGTTTATTGTAGATCCAGTGAATAACAACGCGAAAACACACACACACACAGGAAAGAAGACCGAGCAGGATACACATGCACATGTGCGTACGTGTCTTCTCTGATATATGTGTGTTTTCGCGCTGTTATTCGCTGGATCTACGTTTCTCGAAGCGTGCAACTTGTTCATAATCTATTTCCTCGGCACGCTACTTTCGCTTATTTTGTCCCAACGATGAAGGCTGGTTTTTGTTAGTCGCCTCGACGTACTTTCTACAAACATTGACGAACCCTTACCAAGCCACCGCTACTGTATATACCACGCAGCGCCAGCTCCTCTTCCGTTTAAACACGGTTTCACCGGCTCCTCCTCTTACGTAAAGAAAGATGGCGTGGCAAGGGACGCCGCCAGCGGTGGCGTTTGCTAGGCAACGACTCCGCTCATGGTGTGGCCACCAGCCGCAACAAAACCGTGAGGACAAAGCCAACTTAGCTCTCGCTACAAAATACCATGACTTTCTGCGTACGGCAGAAACAGTACAGGTTGAATTTGGGTGTTTTTCACAGAGCACAAGTGTGTTGTAACTGCACACACACACACACACACACACACACACACAGATGTTTTGTAATTTGTTGGCTTTCTATTAGGAGCCCTCCAGCGCTTTTCCAATATATATATATATATATATATATATATATATATATATCTTGTTTTTATGACAAGCGGCAGCGTGGCCTTTTCTTTTCGTGCTCTACCAGTGCGAAAGAGAAAAAAAAACGAAAGCGCGATAAGAACAGCCGGCTTGCAGCCAGCAACGATGCTGTCTTTTGTTTGCCTTTCTTGATGACAACGGCGCAGTCGTCGATAGGCTTTCGCGAACCCCAGCTGCTAGCTTTAGGTCCCGCGTATTCCCGAGGAACACCGTCACGCTTTCTCGCTGACGAAACCCACAAGGTGACCGTCGCGGGAAGTGTCGTTTCCAACACTAGCGGACAGCTTCCAGACCTCAATTGTGGTTTCAGGGAACCTGCCCGGTGAAGCGATACTTTGGGCTCCCCTTGCGCACAGGCACCTCTCGCCTAGGGACAGCGTATATGACCCCTTTCCTACCTGGCAGCCTGTCGCCGCTTCAAGCACCGTCCGCGGACGGCAACCAGGCCTCCTCAGTGGCTCAACATCGCTTCGTTAACGTGACACTACCAGGCCGCGACACAACATCACACGGGATCCGGTAGCCTGGGAACGCTGTTGGAGCTTTCTATGGTATGGATCCGATTGCCCAAATTTAGACCAATACTGGAGTTTTAAGGGACGCCGTCCACGCGTCCTTGGTCCTGCACTCTGCCACCACGAGCACAGAAGTCGCTGTATTTTTTTCGGACGCCAGCCCTGTGCCCCTAATCAATAATCCGTCAGCGCCACAGAGCTGCGACACACCAATGCACAACTCCACGGCATGACTGACGCCTTGCTAACGTCCAGTTACAAGCAGCCAGCGGCCGTATTGCCAACTTTGTTAGCAGTCAAGGGCATGTTGACTGCGACCGCGTCGCAGCCACTTAAGGCCAGCCCACCCGACACCATCGCAGGCTCCGGTGTTCTTCCATACAGCCCTCAGAACAACTAGGCTGCTTTGCGTCAACATGATCCGGAGTTTCAGCGGTGTATCACCATCACCGGGTGCCCGCGAACAACCACCATTTCGCAGCTTCCAGGCATACGCTGGCATTTAGGTGGCTACAGTCAACGCTATCGGAGTTCGCAACTTATGGGCAGAACAACAGAAGTGGTGCACAGCTGTAGACCGTCTTCAAAATTCGTACCTGGGCATCATTACGAATGCGTCCTGCTGTAATCGTGGGCGGAATTAAGGTGCAAGCTTATTGCTGCTTTTGGGTGGACTCATTCCCACCCCTCTGCCACCGCTCAGTCTAACCTGGCCCCTACCGAGGATGTAGATCTGGTGGCATTCCACATCGATGCTGCAGCTTTCAGCTGCAGTTCACCGTTTAAGCCTGCGGACTATTCATCGGTATTCGAAACAAGTACCTTACGCTTAGTGTCCAAAACCGAAGATGACCGTCGTGAAAGGTGCATTCGCAGGGAACCCTCCCGACTCCACACTTGCGCCTTGCAAAACTCCTAGTCACATCACAATTGAATGCCACGCGAGACATACCGAAGCAGGCTGTAAGGTCGGCTTCGTGGTTCAACTGATTGATTTGTGGGGTTTAACGTCCCGAAACCACGATATGATTATGGGAGACACGGTAGTGGAGGGCTCCGTAAATTTTGACCACCTTGGGTTCTTTAACGTGCACCCAAATCTGAGCACACGGGCCTACAACATTTCCGCCTCCATGGGAAATGCAGCCGCCGCAGCCGGGATTCGAACCCGCGCCCTGCGGGTTAGCAGCCGAGTGCCTTAGCCACTAGACCACTGCGGCGGGCTTCGTGGTTCAACTGTAGGATTGCACGTCGGGACCCACTTCCCGGACGTTCTTGTCGGAGACCGCAAGGAAGTGATCAGCCGAAACATTCCCCACTTTTTCCCAATTTTGAATCTCTTCCCGAGTGGACAACCGCGTGAAAAAGCACCGAGAAACAACGACACCTATCGAGCCTTCCCGTACTAACGCGGGGGTTGTATACTGTTCCTCTGTTTCCTAAAGCTACGGGAAGATCGTTTGGCTCGTAAAGGTCCCGACCATCCGCCTGGAGTTGACCAGAATGTGAACGTCGCCGTTTACTTAAAACGAGCTGAAGAGAAATGTCGAACACCCGGTGTCGCTCTTCAGAAGCTTTTTCAGCGATCTTCTTTGAGCATGCCATGTCTACCACTTACTCCACGAGAAAGCAGAAGGCGGAAGCCGGATGTATTTTTGGCTGATACCCACCAAAAGCCGTTTCGTAGACGAGGCTGACAACCGCGATGCAGCCAGTCTAGTCTCCGGAAGTACTTCTTGCAGATGACCGGACCAAATAGCAGTGTCGCCGAAGACTGCTGCTAGAATTATCTAGCCAATGTTGTCAACCTGAGTATATGGCATTGCAACAGGTCAGCTCACGACATACAAGTGAACGACGACCACGGCATTCCCAGCGCAGCCCTCAAAAGACGATTTCGGCAGCGGCACTTTGGCAGTCGCAGCCGAGTGTAATCATGAAAAGCGGCAATGGGGCTTTTGTTCCCGCGCTCGACCAGCGCGAAGGACAAAAAGGCGAACACATAAGAACAGCCGGCCTGCAGCAAAGGTGCTGTCTCATGTTTGCCTTTCATTTAATAATATGTGGTGTTTAACGTCCCAAAACCATCTTATGAATATGAGAGACGACGTAGTGGATGGCTCGGGAAATTTAGACCACCTGAGGTTCTTTATTATGCACCCAAGTATGAGCACACGGGCCTGTAGCGTTCTCGCCTTCATCGAAAATGCAGCCGCTGAGCCGGGATACAATCCCACGACCTGCCGCCACTAGACCACCGCAGCGGGGCTCCTGTCTGTCTTTCTCGATAGTATATATATATATATATATATATATATATATATATATATATATATTATGAGTTACTCTGACGAAAGCCGTGCCACAGCCGAAACGTTAGTAAAGGCAATTTCATTTTCAAATGTGCGATCTGAATAGAAAAGACACCGCAGACATGTCGAGCCTTCCCTTCAATTTCTCTCTCTCTCTCTCTCTCTCTCTCTCTATATATATATATATATATATATATATTTAAATATATATATATATATATATATATATATATATATATATATATATATATATATATATATATATATATATATATATATATATATATATATATATATATATATATATATATAAGGGAAAGAAGTGTATACCTAAGGGCTCGTTTTTCAGTGTTTTAACACAATATTAAATGAGATATAATAACAGACAGTAATGCCAAGGAATGTACAGGGAAGTTATTATAACCAATGGAATGTAAATAAGAAGAAAGAAAAGTGGATGAAAAACTTACCAACTGTGAGCAGGACAGTTGGTAATTTTTTCATCCACTTTTCTTTCTTCTTATTTATATATATATATATATATTGTGGCGAAGCTTTGAACAATGGGTCGTCTTCTCCAACGCCTTCTAGCGGGTCGCCCTTTTCGTAAAAAAAGAGCAGCTCGTGCAGAAAGTCGGCCACCGCATTGACTGTCGCTGCCGTGCATCATTGACGAGCGTCCACCAATAAACGTCTTATCAATTCGGTGAAGAGTGCTGAAAGTTCTGTGCCCTTCAAACACCTTCAGTCCGCATTCGATGCCCTTAAAGCTTCGATGCCGTACCATGCCTTCTACCATGCACTAAGACGCCACTAAGTAAACGCTTCCTCCTGCGCCGACGCAGGAGGAATGTCACGGTGTCCCCCGCATCAGCGACCCTCCTGTCTTAACCGGCGCAGATAACACCGACGTTTAGGACTGGCTCGTCTGGTACGAACGCGTCAGCGTCCTCAATCACTGGGACGAGGCTGGTAAACTCGGCAACCTGGTTTTCTACCTCGCGCGTGTGGCCGGCATGTGGAACAACAACCACTCATCCGATTAACCGACTTTGTAGGCTTATAAAACCGCCGTCGTCGACGCGTACGGCCGTCCTGCCGTTCGTTAGCTGCAAGCCGAATAGCGGTTACGTGAACGAGCACAGCAGACAGGTGAGTCCTTCACAAGTTACATCGAGGACATCCTTGACTTGTGCAAGAAAGTGGACTCGAACATGTCAGAAGCTGACAGAATCACGCATGTTCTAAAAGGCATCGCCTACGATGCCTACACCATGCTTCTGGCCAAGAACCCTCGCAGTGTGGCAGAGATTATTACACTATGCCAAAGTTATGAAAAGCTGCGTCGACAGCGCTTGATGACCCGTCGACCACCCTCAAGTGATGCTGATCTCCCAGCCTTGTCAACAGTTACTGACCACACAACCTTGCTCGCCGAGACCAAGTCATTCGTGCGTGAGGAAGTGGCCCGCCAGGTCTCTTTACTGGCTTTTGCTTCTCCGCAACATGCTCAACAGCCGTCAAGCATACTACTGCCTACCTCCGCCGAGCCATTCAGCAGAAAAGCATAGAGGTCGTTCCTGAATACCACCAGCTGCCTCCCGTATCTGCGCCACTCAGCTACGCCTAAGTTGTCGCTAGGCCGCCCCCACCGATTCCTGTGACTGGCCCCCTTGGTTACACCGAAACCATCGCCAGGACCAAGCGCTTCGGAGAAACTGTGCCACCTACATATTCCGACGTCATACGCATGCCCCGAGTGCCGCCCACCATGCACTCATATAAGCCGCCGGCTCGCCCATCACGTTCTGCGGCATGATGGGACCCGCAAACCGATGGCGCACTTCTCACAATCACCCCATCTGCTTTGCTTGTGGTCGCGCCAGCCACGTAGCATGCTACCGCAACCGTATGCAGCAACCGCAGGTCGCCTGCAACTTTCCCAGCCAATTGAGCTGCTTTTATGACCAACCGCCGGCTGTGTGCACCGTCGTCCCGCCCCGCTCCATCTACCCGCCGTTCCCCATCTCCGTGACGTCGCTCACTGTCGCTGATGCGGGCACGTCCACTCGACGGTGAACAGGAAAACTAGTCGTCGCAGTCCACGAGGAAAGGACTGCGACGTTGTCAAACTGCGGAAGCCCTCAAAAAGGCCCATCGAACGTGATAAACGTGCCTGTGGATGGAGTTCGTGCATCTGCCCTTGTAGATACTGTAGCCGCCGTATCCGTCATGGACGCAAAACAGCTGATCACTGCGCAAAGGGACCACGCCACTTTTTGGACTCTCCCACCGTACAGCCAGTGCCCAAAGCATTGACCCTACAGTGATGCGCACAGCTCGCCTCATTATTCAGGACGTGATGTATGCTGTCGAATTCATCATAATTCCTTCATGCTCTCACGACGTCATCCTAGGATGGAATTTTTTCTCCCGCCACGACGCCGTCAAATATTGCGCACCAGCCGAAATAGAGTTCGCACAATTCTGTTCTTTGACGCCGGCCGACAGTCCATCTGCTGCAAGCAAGTTACTCGTCAGCGACGACATGCAAGTGCGTGCAAACTCGTCCGCGGTGGTGTCAGTCTACTGCGCAAGTCTTTCCGACACTGTTACACTCCTCTCGCCATCTCATCGTGTTTTCACTAGAAAAGGCTTGCTGGTTCCTTTCGCGACCGTGCAATTCACTCACGGCAGCACCACGATTTTTGTTCTGAACTAATCCCCATACAGTATTACGTTCGTGCGATGAGAATGTCTCGGCAGCGTGCAACCAATCAAAGACGCACAAGTTATGAATCAACCTAATGACTCACACTGCCCAAGCTCCAGTACGCTTAGTGCTGTTTCTACATCTGCTTCACCATCCGCTGATGTATTCGGTCCCTCTACTCCCGACAACCTTACGCTGGTCCAGCGTTCCAAGCTTCTGGGCCTGTTGGAAGAATTCCGCTCTTCTTTCGATGTCGATCAACCTTCTCTCGACCGCACATCCACCGTTACGCATCGCATCGACACAGGCGCGCAAACCACCACTACGGCAACGTCCATATTGCGTATTTCCCACAGAACGCCGTTTAATCAACAAGCAGGTCGACGACATGCTTAGCCGCGTTGTTATTCGACCCTCTAACAGCCCCTGGGCTTCTGTCGTTGTCGTCGCGAAGGGGATGGTTCTGTGCGGTTTTGTGCGGACTACCAATGCCTCAACAAGATGACTCGTAAGGACGTGTACCCACTTCCGCGGGTAGATGACGCGATTGACAGCCTGCAAAGAGCCGAAATCTTTTCATCCCTCGATTTGCACTCAGAGAACTGGCAAGTACCTATGGCTGAGGACGCTCGAGCAAAGACCACTTTTGTCACCCCCGACGGCTTGTACGAATTCAACGTCATGCAATTTGGGATGTGCAATGCGCCCACTACCTTTGAGTGCATGATGGATACCATTCTGGGTGACCTAAAATGGCACACATGCCTGTGCTACCTCGATGACGTCGTCGTTTTCGCTCCGGACTTCTCCACGCATCTTCAACGCCTGCGGCATGTTTTAACGCGTCTGAGTGACGCCAGTCAGTCTGCAACTAAACCTAAAGAAGTGCTGATGTGCAGCTCGGCAGCTGACAATACTTTGCTACGTCATATCCAAGGACGGAATTATACGCGATCCAGCCAAACTAAGGGCCGTGACCAAGTTCTCCAAGCCGACACCAGTCAAGAAACTGCGCACTTTCGTAAGACTGTGTTCTTACTTTCTACGCTTCATTCGAAACCTCATGACTATCATATCGCCGCTGACGAAGCTCCTCGGAAATAACAGGCCTCTTCATTCATGGTCATCACAGTGCGACGACGCTTTCACAACGATCCATCGTTTGTTGATGTCGCCTCCCACACTCTGCCACTACGACCGTACGGCCCCTACAGAGGCACACACAGAAGCCAGTGGTGTCGGCCCCGGTGGTGTCCTTGCGCAACGCAAACCAGGGTTTTCGGAATATGTCGTGGCGTATGCAAGCCGGACGCATACAAAGCCGATACTAATTGCACCATCACTGAGAAAAACTGTCTGGCGATCGTCTCGGCCCTTACAAAGTTCCGACCTTATTTGTATGGTCGCCCATTTGATCTAGTCACCGACCTTCATGCACTAAGCTGGTTGTCGTCATTGAAAGATTCCTCAGGTCATCTCGCCTGGTGGGCACTTCGCCTGCAGAACTACAACATCCGCGTACTTTACCGCAACGGAAGACAACATGCTGACTCCAACACCATCTCGTGATCTCCCTTGCCTGACGACAATGCCCACAACTCAGCGTCTCACCTTGCCATTTCTTCCACTAGCATTCATGCCGTTACTACTGAACAGCGCAAAGATCAATGAATTGCCCCACTGATTGACTTGCTCAATGATCCACCCACTCCATCTACTCGCACGTTACGTCGTCAAGTCCACCATTTCGCCGTTCGCGACGACCTCCTCCACCGACGCAATTACAATGGTGACGGCCGCCAGTGGCTACTAGTCATACCCCGCAGTCTGCGCTCTGACATATGTGAAATCTTTCATTCTGATCCGCAATCAGCACACTCCGGGATATCGAAAACGTACCACCGCATTTGCCAACGGTACTTTTGGTGCGACATGTACCGCTACGTGCAGAAATTCGTTCGCTTCTGCATAGATTGTCGTTTTCAGCGCACCTGTCGCTGGTAGGTCTGCAACCTCTAGCTTGCCCCGCCAGGCCGTTTGGGCGTGTTGGCATTTGTGTGGGCCACTTCCACTACCGTCGGCTGGTAACCGCTGCGTCATTGTCGCTGTGGACCACCTCACGCGATATGCCGAAACTGCTGCTCTCCCCGCGGCTACAGCGAGTGATGTGGCCTCCTTTCTGCCCCAACGATTCATGCTGCAACATGGTCCACCTCAGGAACTGCTCAGTGATCGAGGCTGCGTCTTGCTGTCTGAAGTCGTTGAAGCCATTCTCAAAGAGTGCAACGTTGTTCACTGCAAAACTGCTGCTTACCACCCGCAGAAGAATGGCCTCACTGAACGCTTCAACCGTACGCTCGGCGAAATGCTCTACAAGTAATCGCCGCCGATCACACAAATTGGGATGCCATTCTACCCTTCGTCACCTACGCATATAATACCGCTCCTCAGAGCACTACCGGCTTTTCACTTTTCTTTCTATTATATGGAGGCACCTGTCGCACACCATCGACACGATACTTCCGCTTAAGCCAGATCCGTCTGAGTGGGCGCCTATTTCTGCTACAGCCAACTTGCTGAAGAGTGTCGAGAACTTGCAAAGACTTTTACTGCACATGATCAAGAGCGGCAAAAAGGCATTCGCGCTACCAGCACTACTGCGCCAACGTTCCTCCCTAGAGCGCTCGTCTGGCTCTCGATCCCTACCACTGCAACTAGCCTGTCTTCAAAACTATTGTCCATATACGAAGGCCCCTACCGTGTCGTCGAACGTACTTCCCCTGTAAACTACTTGATCGAAACTATCTAACCATCTTCAGGCATGCGCCGTCGAGGGTGTGACATTGTGAACGTGGAGCGCCTAAAGGCCTACCACGACCCGCTCATAGTAACCAGCTGTTAGGTCGCCAGGTGGCTCCCTCTTCGTACCCGGGGTAGTTGTGGCAAAGCCTTCGCACAGTGGGTCGTCCTCTCCAGCGCCTTCTAGTGGGTCGCCGTTTTCATAACAAGAAGAGCAGCTCGTGCAGAGAGTCGGTCCCCGCAATGACTGTCGCTGTCGTGCATCATCCACGAGTGTCCGCCAATAAACGTCTTAACAATATATATATATATATATATATATATATATATATATATATATATATTGTCATTACCAAGAAAGACGCTGGCACTTCGGCGAGCGGGTAGCTAGAGAAAAGAAAGGAAGGACGAAGTGCAGAATAAGAACAGCTGGCCCAGAATCGGGTGTTTTCTCTTGTTCTCTGTCTCGCGCATCACAATGGCGCAGTCGACGAAGAAGTCTTACGTACGGGCTTCGTCATCCAGGACAGCCGTGATAAGCGCCGCTTGAGGACGGCGTCAAGGCCTTTTCGGCAGCTGTTAACCTGCCGCCTCTGCCACCACCGTTCGGGGACGGCGTCAAGGCCTCCTCGGCGGCTGCAGTACACAAGGGACGCCGTCCACGCGTCCTTGGCTATGAATTCTGCCGTCAGCGCAAGCCGACAATTGAACCCTCTTCGGGAAGTCACCGTTACGTGTCTTCGTGGTTCGTCGGCATCGCGGGCTTCTCCATCGAGGAACGCCGTTCACGCTTCCTTGGCAATGGGGTCCCACCCGCCGCTTCAGCTACCTTTCAGACCACCAGTGGACGGCGTCCAGGCTACCCCTGGGGTTGTAGGGCATGACCTTATTGACACCCTGCCACCGTTTCACGGCAGGGATCCACACCGAATCTTGCCCTTTGGGAATGCCGCTGATGCTTCCCATGGCCTACATTCCCATTGCCGCACTCTCTCAACAAACTAGCCGCCACGGAACGCCGTCCAGGCTTCCCTGCTTGTCGACCTCACCGGTGTGAGTGCAGCAATTGCTTCTTACTCAAAGACCACAATCATTCACTCTTCGGGCTTAACGAACGACAGCACCGCGGATCTGCGGCGTACCATCGCGCTACTACGCGTCGAGACCAACGAACTGACAGCGCTGATCACCGAGCGCGCTCCTGCAATGTTGCCAGCATTGTGTGACATTAACGCAGTGTTGGATGTAGCTGCCTCATGCGACCTTGAGGCAAGCACACCCGAGCAACGCAGGGAGCTTCGGTCATCTCTGATCGAGCTCTCACACCAGCTCGACTGCTTCGCGTCGGTGATCTCTGCATTGCCACCTGCCACCTCACAATTACCAGCCGTCAGCGAACTACCGGAATTTCACGGGGTCCGGAACGATGCTGACAGCTAGGTGGCAACCGTCAACCCGATAGCATTGCGTGAGGCCTTGACGGAATCTCAGAAATGGACCGTGGCTGTAGACCGTCTTCGGGAAAGTGCAGCGGCATGGCACCGGTATGAAGGTTGGAAGCAGCAGTCATGGGCGGAGTGGAGCTTCTAGCTGATAGCTGCCTGCGACCGGACAATCTCCGATCTCCCTTCCACCACCCAGTCCAACCTGACCGGTACCGAGGATGGAGTTCAAGAAGGGTTTCATCTCGAGGCTCCAGCTGAGCACTCCAGTTCTCCACCTGAGCTTCCAGACTCGTCACTGGTACCGGACCCAAATTCGTGTCAGCCATCGGCCACCCCGTCCTCTTTCGTGGGGGGAGATACAGGGGGGCACGGGGTAGCTGGACACTCTGGACCCTCTGTAACAAGAAGAGACAGAGATGGCGGTGCAGAGGCTCCTGCGTCAAATCATGATGCTCGGGCATCGCAGCCTGTCCAGAACGCCGACGGCAATGAATACCAGTGCCCCAAACTGTGCCATGGAATTGCCTGCTAAGCGTGCTGCGAGCGCCATGAGATAGGCATGGTCACCGACCAGAGTATTCGACAGCCCCGCAAGGCGAGTCATCGCGTCCACGAGAGGGACCCACAGACGCAGCCAATATGATGACAGCTTCACACAATGTCCTACCGCAGACTGCAAGACTGGCCGTGAATTATGTTTTCTGCCACACATCACAGCAGTTGCGTACCCACTCTCGACACCAGTCAAGGCACCTAGCGCGTCTTTTGGGATACGCTTTCGGCAATTCACGTCCGGCATTTTACGTCAGCCGCTGATTTTGCGGCCCGCCCGAAGCGCGCTGTCAGGTGCATGTTTGGCTACTTCCCACAGGGAGCCTCTGCATAGCCGAGACCTACCAAAATGATGCAGCCAGTCTCGACCTCCCTATAGACTTGTGGCAGACTCCGGCATCCAGTTCCAGCGTGGCCGAGGCCGACCTCCGAGATGCAGCCAGTATCGACCATAAGATCTACTTCTGGCAGATACCCGGACCAAATCGCAGCATGGCCGAGAGCGTCGGCCGCAACGGGGCAGCCAGTGCCGGCCGCCTGCGTCCACAGCACTTTCTCAAGAGACATCGTGGTGTGCAAAAGAGCGACCAGCTCGAGGCAGCCAGTGCCGTCCACCAGAAACGCTTCCCCCAGACCGTCGCTCTATGTTGCATTGTGGTCCGGGCTGACCATCACGATGCAGCCAAGCCTGCCCAGCAAAAACTTTGCCGCCAGCTCCACGCGCGCGCAGTCATGGCCCAGTGTCATGACCAAAAAAGACGCTGGCGCTTCAGCGCATGGGTAGCTAGAGAAAAGACGAGAAGGACGAAGTGCATAATAAGAACAGCTGGCCCAGGATCGGGTGTTGTCTCTTTTCTCTCCGTTACAATATATATATATATATATATATATATATATATATATATATATATATATATATATATATATATATATAAATATATATAAATATATATATATAGTGGGAGTAATATTTGATTGATTTGATTTGTGGGGTTTAACGTCCCAAAATCACTATATGATTATGAGAGACGCCGTAGTGGAGGGCTCCGGAAATTTTGACCACCTGGGGTTCTTTAACGTGCACCCAAACCTGAGTACACGGGCCTACAACATTTCCGCCTCCATTGGAAATGCAGCCGCCACAGCCGGGATTCGAACCCGCGACCTGCGGGTCAGCAGCCGAGTACCTTATCCACTAGACCACCGGGGCGGGGTGGGAAGTAATAATTCAATGGGCCAGTTTGTTTTCGTGAAGGTATGGGATATGGCACAACGGGAGCGTTGTCAACAAGGATAAATATATTTATTTCCCAACAGTTTCGGGAGGGGTCCTCCCTTCATCAGGGGATGAGTTATACTGACATGAACTTCCAAACTTCGCTGTTGGTGCGTCCCTCTCGCCTTGAAAGATGTTTGCGTGAGTGAGAGGGAACTAAAAAAAAGAAAAAAAAGGGGGAAGGAAAAAGACAAAAAAAAGAAAGGAAAGAAAGAAAGTAAAAAAGAAGAAAAAACCACTGTCAACACTGAGAACGAAACCAACTCTCTGTGTACGTCCGCATATGGTTCTTATCACGTGCTGTTCAGTTCTCGACGTGTGTCGGGCCACCCAAGATTGTCGCCGCGGTGGCGGGAAGGTCCGTGACGGCGTGCGTATAGAAGAGATTTCCCCATAATGGGTCGGTCGGCGTGCGGTGTGCGTAAAGAAAGGGTTTCCCCTTAATGGGTCGGTCGGCTTTTTACCTTTAATCTTCGTCCGTTTCCCTTCAATGGTCATCAAGTAGTAGGCGAACGTAAACACTTTGTATGTGCATGTGGAAAAAAGAAAAACGGAAGAAAAAAAGGAAGAGAAAAAAAGGGGGGAAAAGAAGAAAAACAAAAAACAAGAAAGGACAGTGTACACGTACGGGTCAGTCAGAAAAAAGCATTGTCTCCAGTTATCAATCTTTGTCACCAATTTCCTCCTGTTCTCCGAGGCAGTTGAGTTTACCGGGGTCCTCGTTGATGCCGGCTACTAATGTTCGAAATTTGAAAATAAAATATGCCTGACGCTGTTCGCGCATGAGGCATATATATATATATATATATATATATATATATATATATATATATATATATATATATATATATATATATATATATATATATATATATATTTATATATTGAAGAAGGTCAGCGTTGTCCTGAAAGGTAGAGGGGACCACTGTCAGGCAGAAAGGCGGCAACGTTCATGGTTGGTGCATCACGACACTTGTACCTGCTCGGCTGTTTCCCCCCGACCTTCTGTGACAAACTATACGGTTCAATAAAGACGTGCTGCGCCGAAACGCCTTCTTTTAATTGGTGGGGGTGCTGGGTACGCTACCGTCATCCTGGAACTTCACAACCGTAGGTTGCCCCCAGTTGATTTCATGGGGCCTGACAATGGCGAGCAGCCTGACCCCCACGCAATAACTTCTCGAACTGTTGTTTGCTCCGGCCCTCTTCGGCAGCGTGGCTCTCCTCTCTTCAGCGCACTGGGGACAAAAACGCGGAAGACTGGCTCGACGAATATGGCCTGGCAAGCAAATACAACAAATGGGATGATGCGCACAAGCTTGCCAACGTCATGTTCTACTTGGCTGACGTTACCAAATTGTGGTTCCGTAAATACAGAACTGACGCTGCTACCTGGACAGCCTTCAAAACGACCTTCGTTCAACTTTCCGGCCGTCTGTGACTTTTGAAATTGCGTGACCAACAGCGCCTGTGAGGTTGAGCAGAACAATACGGTGGGAGCTTCACCAGTTACAATGAAGATGTGCTAGCTCTTTGCAGGCTCAGTGGCTCCTCAGTGACAGAGGCGGAAATGATCAAGCATATCATGGAAGGTATGTCTGACGATGCTTTCCAGATGCTCGTCGCTAAATGTATGTGAACGGCAGCTGACGTCATTCAGCTGTGCCAAAGTTATGACAAACTCTGGAAGCAGCGGGAATCCACTCGTCGCGCCACTGCAGGAGGTGTAACCATTGGCGCTCTGACGTCTCCTGGCCTTGCGCAAGACCATGCCGCCTTACTTCGATACATCAAGCAGTTTGTGCGTTAAGAAGTCGCCCGCCAGCTTTTCGTTTGCCTTACGTCACTGATCCCACCCCGCATTCGCTACCGACGTCAATACAGCGTGTTGCTCAAGAGCACGTCGCCGAGGGGCTTCCCGCAGCCACTGCACCACCAGTGACTGCTCCGATCATGTATGCTGAAGCATTGGTCACCCCTCGACTATTTTCCGCAGCCGACTCGTACGTCCCCGTCCGCCTAAATATGCCATCGCCTCAGCTTGTGCATCAGGCTACTCGACCTTCTTCCAGATCGGCCCCCTATTCTCAAAATCCATGGCGCACTCAAGACAATCGCCACATATGCTAAGCATGTGGTTTGCCGGCGACTTGGGTTTATGCAGCATGATGACATGAGGTCATACGGTTATGATTTCGCGCCACTACTTCATCATAATGACATAAGGCTACACAGTTACGATTTCGCACCCCAACCTGAGCCTGCTTCATCTGGACCGTACAACGCTCCTGATTCTTCGTCTCGACAACACTTCAACGCACGCCGGTCGTGGTCACCACGACGCCATTCTCTTTCTCCCATGAGGCGACGTCGCTCGCCTGACCCAGATGATGATATGTAAGATTAATGGGGCAAGGGCCTTGTCATGGCCAGAGAGCGCCATGAAAAAGGTGGAAGAGTGGAAATGATTTGCAATGTAACAATGACATGATAAGTATATCGATTAGGATGATGGTACAGGGCTGTATAAAGGCCTAAAATTGGTCGCCTTAAGGCGGATAAAACATAATATACTAAAACCATGAAGTAAGGTGAAATAATAAAGTTTAATGGCAATATTTACAGTAAAAAACGAGGAAAACTTCGGGACTGACTTGCTGTTTACACACTTGCCTCATTAGTTCCCTTGAACATAAGAGCCGCGAGACAGGGTGCTGTCTACGCGGCAACCGCAACAGCGACATCCGGACGGAGGCCGTGCTACGGGTCACCTGGTAATATTTTTAAAGCTAGATACTTCTTTTAAAACTGTCAACAGCGACTTTTGATTGAAAAAGCATCCCTACCGAGTAACATAGAAGGGTGCCGTGAAATCAGCTGTCTATAGGGCATTAAAAATGATTTTATTTGATACCGTTCAACTCGCTGCACTGGACAAGGATGTGGAGAACTACAAGTGGTTCACCACAATTATCACAGCTAGGTTGATCACTATCATACAGAAAATATGAATGTGTGCTGTGTGTGTGTCCTATTTGTAGCCTAGTAAGTGTTACTTGTCCGTAGCGTGATTTAGATACTGGTGACCAGTTTTCAAGTTTGTGTTTGATAATATGCCGTTTATTTCAGTCTGCCTATCCCATAGGCGCTGCCAATATGCTTTGAGGCTCTGTTTTAAGAAGTTCTTCATGTCAAGGGCAGGGACAGTCGAAGAGGGGTTGGTGGCGGCATTATCGTGTGCGGATACAGCTAGCTGATCCGCGACCTCGTTTCCAGCAATCTCGCGGTGCCTTGGCACCCAGCACACCACAACAAGCCGTTTGAGTGCGCAGATCGTGCATAAAAGCGAGTAAAGCGATACAAGCGCAGGATTTTAATGTTGTTTCATTGTTTTCAAAGCTGTTACAACAATCTTAGAGTCCGTGTATATAACCGCACGTTCTAGTTTCATTTTCATAATATGTTTTCAGCCACAGATAGTGCATGAGCTTCAGCAGTGAAAATGCTTGTTTGTAGGTGCAGAATACCGGAAGCTGAAAAGCATGACCCTTAAGCTGCATAGGACACAGAAGTGAGAGACTTGGAGGGATCTGTAAAAAATTCAGGGCAAGCGTATTTGTGTTTGAGTTCTATGAAGTATGCGTTTACATGTGCAATAGATGCATGCTGCGTCACTTCCGCGAAGGATACATCACATTGTATCAGCTGCCACTGCCACGGCACTAGGTGTGCAGCAGGAGCCATGAGACACTGTTGAAAATGTGGCACACCTGTTATCTCAGCTAGGCTGCTCACGCGTAGTGTGTAAGGCTGCCTCATTGAGGGGTGGTTTCTAAAAAGTTCAGAACTAGACAAATCATTATTTATGAAATGTGTAGGGTGTTTCTTATCGCCCTTCACTTTCAGATAATAGATTAAAGACATGTAGGACTTCTGCAGGGAGAGGGACCACTCATTCGACTCAGCGTAAAGGCTCTCTACAGGGCTCGTTCGATAAGCACCTGTAGAGAGGCAGATGCCCTGATGATGTACAGCATCCAGAACCTTCAATGTGCTTGGCGAGGCTGAATAATATACTATAGCCCCATAGTCAAGACGCGAGCGTACCAGGCTTTTGTACAGATTTATGAGGCACTGTCTGTCGCTGCCCCATGATGTGTGTCACAGTGACTCGAGGATATGCATTGTTTTCATGCATTTATTTTTTGGCGTTTGATGTGTGATACGAATGCTAGTTTTGCATCCAAGAATATACATAGGTATTTATGTTCCGTGCTTACGGGCAGACGTTCGCCTTTCATGACAATCTGAGGATCAGGGTATAAGCCTCTTTTCCGTGTGAACAGGACACATGTGCTTTTTTGTGGATTGACATTGAACCCGTATTCATCAGCCCATTTGGACACTTTGTTTAGAGAAAGCTAGACCTGTCGCTCACTGATGCCCAGGGAACACGATTGAAAAGCTATATGGATGTCATTAACATATGATGAGTAAAGATGTTATGGGGGATGTACTAACGGAGAGAGTTCATTTTTATGATAAGGAGCACGCAGCTCAGCACCCCACCGTGTGGTACTCCAATTTTCTGTACAAGTGTTCGGGACAAGACATTGCCCACTCGAACTCGGAATATGCAATCAGACAGGTCTCTTCCGATGATATTGAACATATTACCACGTATACCCATATGCGAGAGGTCTCTCGATATCCCAAACCTACACGCCTTATCATAGGTCTTTTCCATGTCGAGGAATACAGATAGAAAGAACTGGTTATGAACAAAGTCTTCACGTATTCGTGTCTCAGTCCATCTGAGATGATCGGTGGTGGGTCGGCCTTCTCGAAACCCGCACTAGTATAGGCCTAGCAGTTTGTTTGATTCTAGGAAGTGTAGTAGGTGGCAGTAATTCATTTTTTTGAAAACTTTACAAATGCAACTGGTTAATGCTATAGGCCTGTAATTTGATGCAGACGACGGATCCTTACCCTCCTTCGAAATCGGAATTATCACAGCTTCCTTTCAAGAAGAGGGGATCACACCAGAAAACCAGATAAGATTGTAAAGGGAAAGGAGAGTTTGTTGTTTTGGAGGGTAGTTGCTTCAGCATCTCATACATTATGATGTCAGGACCTGGAAAAGATGTGTTGCAACAGTTGAGTGCTGTTTGCAATTCTGCTGAGCAGAATGGCTGATTATAAGCCTCATTTTTTTAGACTTCCTTTCTAGGTTTTGTTGTTCCTACTGTTCTTTGTATTATTGGAATACGTCAGAGTAGCTTGAGGAGCTCAATATATTTTCAAATTGTGCACCAAGAAAGTTCGCTTGTTCCCCCAAGCTTTCTCCTGGGGTATTTACTAATGGGAGAAAATATGTTTGTTGGCCTTTATTTTTCTGGACTTTGTTGCACACTATTCTTTCATCTGTGTACGAGTTGATTCTCGTAATGAACTTTGCCCAGCTCTCTTGTCTGGCTTGTCTGCGTGTTTTCTTTGCCTGTGATTTGACCTGCTTAAAATTTTCCAGGTTTTTTTTACTGTTAGAAAATCACGGATAAATGCCCACGCTTTGTTCTGAACCATCCGAGCTTTCCTACAGGCATCATTCCACCATGGGACTCACCGTTAAAAACTCATTCCGCTCGTTTGAATAATGCACTTAGATGCGGCATAAAGAATAACAGCTTTGAAATACGTGACAGCATCATCTATGGCCTGAGCAGAAAACTCAATCCACGTCTTGTGGGTAAGAGTTTGGTACTGTTTCCAGACAGATGAGTCAAGCTTTCACCTCGGAACCTGCGAATATAGTTGGCCTTCGTTTGGCACGCTCAGAATGATCGGGAAGTGGTCACTCCCATAAGGGTTTTAAGAACATTTCATTTATTATCAGCTAAAAGCGATGGTAATGAAATGCTAAGATCTATCGAGGAGTATGAATTGTTTGCGAGGCTAAAATACGTAGACTCCTTTGGATTTAGGAGACATAACCTAGACGAAGAAGAATGGCGATTTGGGCTAGTTGGTTTGAATTCATGATAATAAGGGTTGCAGCGCGAGCAGCGTGAGTTTTATCAGCTCCGTGCAAAGTAAGCCAAATTTGCAGAATGACGGATGAGCGACTTAGTGGAATCACCCAAAAAAGTTGGACATGCGCCATAAAACACATAAATAAATTTGTAGATTGTGCAGTTGGTGTTGTTTACATGATTCCTTTAACGTGTGGTCGTTCTTATATAGGCCAAACTGGGCGGTGCATTAATAAAGGGTTAGGAGAACTTATGAATGATATATGCAAAAGAATCAGTTCAAATCTTGTTTTGCACTGCAAAAGCTGCGGGTGCCAGCCTCGATTTCCGGGCGTGAGTGTGCTGGCAAGCCACATGGACGAGTTAACTCGGGAAGTAGCTGAAGCGTATTTTATTAGAAAAAATGGTGACGGATGCGTGAGCCAACCTTCGGTGGCCTTGCATGACAAAGAGTTCGCGCTTTTAGATAAGAGTTAGCCATTTTTGTACCTTCTTTTTATCAGAACATTCCCCAGAATATGTCACGTTGCTCACGTGTGCTGTTCAAAGGTTGCCTGTTGTATATATTATCTTGTGTGCTGCGAATAATAAAATTCAGTTGGTAGTCAGCGCTCGTGTTGTCCTTTTTGCCTTCCGTACCTCGACTTTCGTCTGTTTCTTCTAGCACATTCGTGCTCGCGCTGCAACCGTTATTATCATAACCTAGACGAATAAAGAGGCTGTTCAATAAGACGTCCTCGAGCGTCACAGCGAGAATCACCCCACAGTGCATTGTGTGCGTAAATTCACCTAAAATCAAAAAGGGTTCTGGCAGCTCATCTAATAATGATTCCAAGTCACGCCTCTTCAGCTTATGGTGAGGTGGTATGTACACAGAGCATAAGGTGATGAGTTTGTCGAAAAGTACAACTCGAATAGCAACTGCCTCAAGGGCTGTCCGGAGCTTCATTTCTGGCATGCCACACTTCTATCTGCTATAATGACTACTCCGCCGGCTGATACGGCAGCATCATCACGGCCATTCCGGAAAGTAATGTATTGGCAGAGAAAGTTGGTGTATTTGGGAGGTAGGTGTGTTTCTTTCACACACAGCACTTTTGGGTTTAACTTACTGACAAGTTTTTGAACATCATCTAGATTTATGAGTAGCCCTCTAACATTTCACTAAATGATTTTATTCATTATGAATTGAAAAACTGTTGTGCGTAGGCAAGATTAAGATTGGTTCATATTACAGGGCCTTTGTGAGGCCCTATAATTGCTGTTTTGTCTTATTTGAAGCGGTCGACAAGAGGTCACTGCTCCTTTGGCAATACTGGCACCGTTTCGATGGAAGTGGTGTCCATAGCCTCCTGTGAGGCACTGGACATCCACTCCAAAGAGCTGTGTGTCGCTTAGACATCACCTCAGCCGACGGAGTCTTTGCCCCCACCGGGGAGGAGGTTGTCGGGGCGTCCTTAGTCTCCTTATTACTCTGGCTGGTGCAAGGGCTTGTCAAGGCCACCGGTGTGGACTGGTTGGCTGCGGGTGGGGCAGCGTGGGCTGCTCCCACAAGAGAGGCAGGTGGCTTTGACCTGGGTACGCTAGACGTGGTCCAGGTAGCTGCCAAGGGTCATTGCGGGGCCGCTCTCGTTGCACCACTTCAGCGAAAGAAGTTCTTAGTACGATAGCAGGTGAGACTCGCTGTCGTGCTTCACGGAACGCTGTATTTTTGTTAACACTTGTGGTGATAATTCGTTTTTCTCTTTTCCAGGCAAGGCACGCTCGGGAGTATGTGGCATGGCTGCCTTTGCAGTTTGCACAGTGAACCTCATCATATTCGCACTCATCAGTAGCGTGACCAGTTATGCCGCTTTTACCACAAGTAAGTCGACCTCGGCTGGTCTGAGATATGGTTCCGAATCACTGCCGTTTAAAGCAACATCTCGATTTAGGAACGTACGGACGCATACAAAGTTTTACGTAGCCGGTTTCGAGTGTCTTAGGTAGAATACTTGAGTTGAAAGTAATAGGTGCTTTGTTGCGGTTTCAGTGTTGTTGCGTCGGATGTTTATGCACTGCACATGTGTTATGCCTTTGTCCTTCCATCTATGAAGGAGTTCCTCTTCGCTTAGTGTCATAATGTCTTGGTCGAATACTACGCCCTTCAGGGTGTTCAGAGTACGATGTTTAGTAACTGATACAAGGGTATTGCCAAACTCTACGAGGTGTTAAAGGGTGTTCAGAGTACGATGTTTAGTAACTGATACAGGGGTATTGCCAAACTCTACGAGGTGTTAAAGTTTGTTGTACTGTTCTTTGTCTCCTAACTCGAGGAGAATGCCCCATCTTGCCATCTTGGTGGCCTTACAGCCGGTCCCAATGGTGTGTTTTAAGCACTTGGCCACGAGACAAGGTGCTAATTTTCTAGCCTTAAGTTGATATTTCTTCGCAGTGAAGGACATAGTATCTTGGTAAGTTTGCAATGTTTTGGAGGAAAAACAAAGAGGATGCATCGGTGCGTACCCTTATCGGGGCACGATTGGTCGCAAGAAGGTTCTGAGGTCCCATGAAAAATGGCTTCTTCGGCAGCGGCGCCTACCACGCACCAATGAGCCCAACAAGGGGACGCTGCAAATCTTGTGAACAAGTCTGCCCGACGCCAGCAGTACGCCATTACTATAACGTAGTATGCTTTACCCTAAGTAGGATAGCCACACAAGGTTAACCCTAGCCGCCAGGAAGCAATGAAGTAAATAGAAAAGAGAAGAAGACAGGACAGATGAAAGAGGAGAAAAGGACGAAGATGTAGAAAGAGAGAGACAGGAAAAGGCGACTGCCGATTTCCCCTGGATGGGCAAGTCCAGGGGTGCCATCTAGTGAAGCCAGGGCCTAAGGGTGGTGTTGCCTCTGCCGGGGAGCCTTAAAAGTCCAATCACCCGGCGTCGGTTCAACCCCCGAGATCCCCCCTTTCCCCGCACACGGCAAAGCCACGCACGGTTAGGCGTGGGAGGGAGTCGAACCCCTCACTTCTGTTAGCTCAGGTCCGTGGTGACGCTACGCACCAAACACCTGCTCTCCCAGACGCCCCTGCTGGGTCGCCTGACCCAGAAGAAAACCAGGAACTGCAGTTCCAGAGTCAAGAACCACCCAGCTTTCGAACTTTTCCAGGCCTTGTTTTTTCACCATGTAGTCGTATTGCTGTTTCTGTTGACAGTGTACCTGTTTCAGCGCTTGTGGACACACAAGCCGCAGTTTCTGTCATGTCTGAGAAGTTTTGTCGACAACTACAAAAAGTAACGATACCTATTCGCGACTTCGTTTTGAGCACTGCTAATGCGCAACACATTCGGCCTTTTGCTGCGTTCCCTGCACGGGTTGTCATCGAAGACGTTTTTTATACGGTCAATTTTTTTGTGCTTGTGCAATGTTCCCATGATATCATTCTAGGGTTGGACTGCCTACGTACTCACAATGCTTTAAAAGGTTGTTCTCGCTCCGAGGTTAAGTTCTACCCTATTTTAGGAAAAAACGAATGGTAGGCATGGTGTAAACGACCACCCATCAATAGAGTGGATTAATGTAACGGGTGAATGCTGGAAAACGTTCACCATGATGTATGATGGGGATGTGGTGGATGCTGCAGTGCCGGCAACACGTGAGCGTGAAATGGCGTCTGAATCACCGTGACGAGCTGCCACAAAAAGTAAAAAAAGAATTGTGTAAAAACACGATGTAAAAACACCCGTAAATAAAGAAAAAACTGGCCGTTACACAAATACGAACGTGAAACCTGCAGATTCTCATTTGAAATTACTAACCACTGCGCCGTGCCACCATGACGAGATTTGCTTGTTAAATAGCTAGTTCACATACGAACTGACGGTTCAACTTAAGTTTTGTTTGCCGTGTACTCTACATCGACAAGATCTGCACCGGCTAATAACATTGGCACATTTTATAAACACAGGCAACTGCTGCCTGTAACTATTGCTACGGTGAGACTGGCGCCACCGCTATGTTTTTGTTACAATTCACAACTGCAAGAAAAATAACCAAGTGGACTTGGGAGCAGGTACAGTTTACCGGAGGGGTCTGCCAATTTATTATCTGCATCTGACTCGTTCCAAATGGCGGCATCTGCTCAGGCCTAATCCCGCCTCTGGTATCGTTTTAATGATACGCCCACCTAATTGATTGAGTATTGGGATGCTTTTCGTGCAACCATCGTGCCAGCACACTGCTGTAGCTATATTGTTAGCAACAACTACATAACAGCTTGGCGCAAACAGATGCAGTGCGCTGGAAACATTATGCTATCATAATGGTTTAGTAGGCATACAAATTTCCAAGTCTGTGTTCTTGCATAAGAGGCAGAGAAGTGCCGGTGAGGGCGACCGGTGGCTGTCGGTGAGGGGAGACGTACGTTTTCTGTAAGGGCTGGAATCGCGTCGCATGGATGCTTGTTGCTTCTTGCGCGGACACCTTACACAATGAAAATATTTCTTTTAGGATATTTGATGCCATGGTTTTCTGTACTGTCATTCTTACTCGTCAAAATTGTGTATTCTGAAACACAGAAGCACAGATAACACAATTGTGCGGCCTCGGTCAGTAGGCCTAACCTTTGGTGGAAATCATGGTGGTGGAACATGTAGTGTACAGATACCAGCTTGGTACACTATAAATATTGCCCGTCATTATGAGCCCACCCATCATTTTCTTGGTGCTTCCCAGCATTATCGCAATGCTGGGAAGAGGTTCTCAGCTTGGTACACCAAGTGGCTTCCATAATAAGCACCACCCACCATCTCCTTAGTGCTTCCCACCATTATCGCAATGATGGGCAAAGCCTCTCACGATTGCTCACTATCTCGCCGCTACTTCCCACCAACGTTTCCACTTTACCCATATCCTGTACACCATGCCACCCAGTATGTTCTGACATTTCCATCATAATTTCTACTGCCCCTAGTGCAAAAACAGCGTGATGTCAGCACGTTTTTGGCACTGGTACACGCTGGAGACACTGGTACACGAATGTAATCACTGGAACTTCGCTGGGAGCACTGAAAAAAAGTTGTGTCGCACTGGTAGGGGCGCTGGCTCAACCGCTGTGATGCTGGGGCGCGCTGCAAAGTGCTGGAAGTGTTTGAATTTTCACTGGCAAGCGCTGGTGAATACTGGAGCACGCACTGTTTCGACCAGCACAGCTGCAGCGTGCATCTTTTTGTAGCGAATGCCGTGGTTCGTTTCGGTGTCTTTGAATATAAAACGCTTGATTCGAAAGCAGGGGAGATGCTACCCTAACAGATAGCCAGCATACGTAATTTTTGCGGCGCACGTACGTAGTGCAACAACTATAATGCACCTTTTTTGCATATGTCCCTGCGTAAACCGGCCATATTCGCATCATCCGTGTATTGCTATAACAATTCCAAGTTGCAGTGTTTGGAAGCCGGGAGCTGCATGCCACTCCTCACAGAAACAGGAAATTGTTTTTGCCACAAAGTTGACGAAACGTAAATGAGCTCTCTCGATCGCTTCGCAAGATTTCCCAGCGGAGGCGAGAAGCAAAAAAGCTGTCGTTCGATTCCGCCACACCGCATAAATGTTTGTCTGGCCATGCTTATCCTTCTACTTACATCAGGTAAGAGTTAGAAATGTTCCGAAGCTCAAATGCGGAATCTTGAACCATACCAACTCAACGCGTCGAGAGTGGTCTTACCCAGTGCCCGGCCCAGCGAGCATTAAACCTGTCGTGCCAGCCGCGTTGGTATATATGTTACCGAGGCTTCTTGATTCGTGTGCACAAAACATTTAAGTGTGAGAATAACTGTAAAGTATACTTTAGACATCCATGAACCTAAATCAACAATTTTGTATTGTGTAGATCTTCGCACAAGGAGTGCTGACGATCGAACATCGTGCTTTCAGCTACGCAGGCTGTCACCGAAAGCTGCCGGCCGCACTTAGCCGGTAATTCTCCGACTGATATATAACAACACGCAATCTTCAGTAGGTAAATTGGTACGCCTTCGTGAACTGACTCCCTGGCACGTCGTTTTTAGTGGATTGCATTAGTATTTCTGTGGGTGTTTTTTTTATTGTTGTTATTGATATAACTGCATATATATTTACACACGCACGCCCACTGTATACTGCCAGCGCAGGCCAGCAAAACGGCTGTCACTCATCATCACCACTCCGTAAATGCGTTTCTGGCATTGATTCACCTTTCACACACTTCAGGTACAGTTTAGGTAACATTTCGACATATTGCGAACCTCAAATGCAGAAACTTAGAGCATCGCAACTCAGCTGCTTCGAAAGCAGCCTTACCCAGTGCACCATCCCAGCGAGGCCTATCGTGGCACCCAAATCGGTGTACCTGCTGCCGGCGCTTTTTTTTTAAGTAGGCACAATTCTAAAGTGTAAGAATGACTGTAAAGTACAGTTTAGACATCCCTGAGCCTAAATCGACCATTTATCAACGTGTGCGGTGCCCGCACAAGGAGCGGCGACTATCGATGTGTCGTGCTTTCAGCAACGTAGGCTGTCACCGAAAGCTTCCTTCTGAGCGCAGGAACCGGTACTTCTCTGACTCGTACGTAAGAACACGCTGTTTTTAGGTGGTAATTTGGTACGCGTTAGTGAACTAACATACTAGCATACTTCTTCAGCGGATTGCATTTTTTGGCGGTTTCTTAGTTGCAGGTATGGATATAACTGCAAATATGCAATCTGGCACGCCGGATGTGCACTGCTACATCGTCGCTCGCGCGAAAAAAAATACTCAGTACTCGTGTGCGTGGATATCTACCAAACAAGACATGTAAATTATCTGTGCTTGTTGACCAGTAGCGAGTGCTAGAACCGACTGTCAAAGGGAAAAAAACACTATCGGCAGCAACAGCTGACAATCCGTGGCTGCTCCTCCAGTCAATTTGAGATGTTTCAGAGTAAAGATGCAGATGCTTCAAAAAATTTTGCGCCCTTGCTAATATCTGCCCGTCATTCGGTGCCCGGAAGCCGTTTGTCACTGTCGAGTCAACACGCAATTGTTATTTGGAAAAGAATATCGTGTCAGTCTTGACTGTGGAACTTCTAAACATGAAGTTGAACGCCGCGTTCTTTGGATAAATAGTCGTTTTACAACCCTACAGCGCTCGTTCTGGCGTGGCGTAGTGGGTAGCGTACTCGGTTAGATATCAGGAGGTAACGAGTTAAAATCCCCTCAACATGTTCGAGATTTCTTTTTTATTTTTATTGTGAATGCCCGCTTTTTATTTATATATTTATTTATTTATGGCGAATGGGCATCACCGCTTTAATCCTGTGAATCCATTTTGCGCAGAGTACTAGGCCGCTGCCGCTACAGCGTCTCAGTACCTGCTCTGGAAGGCGCTGGTACCAGCGCCATACTGGGCCCATAATCAGGCATGGCGCTTGTTGGGCTCGAACTTCGTGCGTTCCCCGAATACCTTATGTTACCCACCCAGCGGCCGGCGACCCCTCGCCAACAAGGAAGCAGGGCCACCGGAATGCGGGACGATGACTGTCTGCTGGCCCCAAAGGACGCGACAACTCCCGTGCGGCTGTCGGGCTCAATTATGGCGCCTTACAGGAGACCAAGCCAGGCTGCAGGTGGCCGGTACACGTGGCCGGTACACGTGGAAGGTACACGTGGAAGGTACACGTACGCGTCCACCGGACAATCAGCGGAGGCGACGGCATTGGCGCAGGGGCCAATTGTATTGATGGCCTGTCAACCCGGCATCGCGGGAAATGACTCGGAGGCGCTTTTCCACGACCTGGCAACACCCGTCATCGACCATTCCGGGAACCGGTGTGAAAGAAACCCGAGCGACGGCGGAGAACCGATGAGTGGGCAAGAGGTGGTGGGTCTTCGAGGTAGTGGCGAGGAGAGACACATCTGTGCGTTTTGATTGGACTATAAGTGTGGTGCGTTTTGATTGGACTGTAAGAGTGGTTGAATGGGGGGACAGATGATAAAACCAGGGGTGCAGGGACAGTGAGGGGAGAAGAGAAACGAATAAACGTCTCTATATCCAGATGATGTCGGAGCGGTCATTTCCTCAAGGTGCCAGCAGATGAAAAGTTCTCGTCTTCGGCTTCCTTGGCGGCAGCAGCAAATGTCGCGCAACAAGCGAGAGGCGAGTGGAAAGAACCAAACGGAACGTAACTGCGCTGAACGCCGGTAACCAGTGGCGCTGTTTTTTGCAATAGGGACGTCCCGCCATATCCACCATAATTTCCACTATACGCACTATTATTTCCACTATGACCACCGTGTTTTTCAGCATCAACCATGGCAATTTTTCTGATAGGGTCACCGCTGTGTGACTCCGTTTTAGTCGACTCGCTATGTCTACCTGCAAAAGTGTTTGTCGCCGCTGACACCACGCTACCCCCCTTCTCATCTGCTTTAGTCGTGCTTTTCTGTGATGCCTCCGTTGGCTCACTTGTTCTTTTTACACCAGCTGAAACCGCTATTTGCCACAAGTGCTGCTTGCTACCCTTCGCCGTTTTCTCGACTCAAGACTCTTCTAGTGCAATTTATATTTCCAACCCGTTTCTCTGCCCATCAATCCTACTGAAGGGAGAGTTTCTTGGCAGCATTAATGACCTCGATTTCTTTCCCTCAACTGTCGTATATGAGGAGCAGACTTTTCTCCTGATTAACGGCATCGATTGTCTCGTTCCAGATTCGTTACCATCACTCACCGACGTGCTTTCCTGATGCATCGACAATTAACTGACGTCCCAGCAGTGCTCCGACATCGCCGTCTTACTTGAACTTTTTCGTGCCAGTTTTGATTACCAACAACCATCCTTGAGCTGTACTTCAACCATAGCTCATCATATTGACACCGGCTCCCACACCCCTTTACTACAGCGTCCATATCTTTTGTCAGCCGCTGAGCGTCAGATCAACGCTGCACATGTAGATGATATGCTTAGACGTGGCGTTATTGAGCCCTCTAACAGCCCGTCGGCGTCACTGGTAGTTCTGGTTAAAGAGAAAGACGGCTCAATACGCTTTTGTGTTGACTACCGACGGCTGAACAGCATAATACGCAAAAATGTCTACCCGTTACCTCGCATAGACGATGCCCTCGACTGCCTCCAAACAGCCGAGTTCTTCTCTTCATTATATCTGCGCTACGGTCACTGGCAGGTACCAATGGCGAAGGCTGACCACCCTAAAACAGCTTTTGTTACTCCCGATGGCTTGTATGACTTTAATGTGATGCCATTCAGGCTGTGCAATGCGTCTGCCACGTTCAAGCGCATAATCAATACCATCCTTCATGGCCTGAAATGGCAAGCATGTCTGTGCCACCTGTACAACATTGTAATATTTTTGCGTGACTTTCTGACGCATCTTCAACGCTTGGAAGCAGTCCTCACTTGCCTGAAATCTGCTCGTCTGCAGCCGAATTTGAAGAAATGTTGCTTTGGTGCTCGAAAGCTCCTTATTTTTGGCCACGTCGTCTTCAGAGAGAGTGTTCTTCCTGATCCGACAAAACTTCATGCCGTTGACGAGTTCCCTAAACCAACGACGTTGAAAGAACTTCGCAGTTTTAACAGCCTTTCTCCGTACTTTCACTGTTTTATCCGCTACCTCGCATCTATCATAGCACCTTTAACTGAACTCCTTCGCGGCTGCCATGACCTCGTGGCTTGGTCATCAGCATGCGACGAAGCATTCACCACACTTCGACGCCTTGTAACTTATCCACCGATACTGCGACAGTTTGACGCTCTCACCCTGACTGAACTGCACACGGACGCTAGTGGTGTTGGTCTCGGTGCTTGCTTGTATAATGTAAACCTGGATTTCACGATTACGTCATCTCTTAGGCCAGCCGTGCGATCACGAAAGCCGAAACCACCTACTCTGTGACAGCAAAAGAATGCCTAGCCATCATATAAGCCATAGACAAGGTTTAACCCTATCTTCACGGACGCCCATGTGGTCACAGACCACCATGAATTAGGGTGGCTTTCCTTTTTAAAAGATACACCCGGCTGACTTGCCCATTGGGCACTACGTGAGCAGGAGTACGACATTCGCGTCGTTTACCAGTCAGGACGTAAACATTCTGATGCTGATGCTCTGTCCCGGTCACCTCTTTCATCCGACAATTCCTCCCCGTCTACATCGTCCTATGACGTGTCCGCACTTTCTGTTACTGACTTGCCTCTGGAGCACAAGAAAGACCCCTGGGTTGCTTCTCTTACAGATTTGTTATGTCGGCCTCCATCGCATTCCGTCCCCCGAGAACTGCGGCGGCAAATTCATCACTTTAGCATTCGAGACGGTTTGCTCTATCGCCGGAATTACCTTTCTGAAGGCCGCAGATGACTCTTGGTTATTCCTCGACGTCTTCGATCAGATATATGCACACCTTTTCACGCTAATTTACATTTTAGACATGCGGTAATACTGCGGTTTAGACATGTGGTAATATACGGCGACACCGCTACTATTTGCGGGGAATGTACCGTTTTCTCACCACTACATCCGCTCCTGTCTCGCTTGTCAACGGCGCAAAGATACTCCTCCTTAGTCTCCTGCTCATCTACAGCCTCTACCTTGTCCTGTCGGACCCTTTGAACGTGTGGGTATTGATATTTATGAACCGTTACCCATCACTTCCACTGGAAACAGATATATAATCGTCGCAATCAATCGTTTGATCCACTACGCAGAAACTTCACCTCTTCCATCTGCGTCGGTGAGTGACGTCGGTTCTTTCATTTTACACCACCTCGTTCTACGTCATGATGCACCATGTGAGCTACTTAGTCACCGCTGGCGCACATTTTTCTCCGAAGCTGTCGAATCACTTCTAAAGGCATGCCGCATCATTCAACACACCACCACTGTATACCAGCCTCAAAGTTACGGCCTAACAGAACAATTTAGTCGAACACTGGGTAATATGCTGGCAATGTACGTCAATTCCGCTCACTCCAAATGGAACCCTGTTCTCAGATTTGTGACGTTCGCACACAAGCTGCAATTCAGACTTCCACGGGATTCTCTCAATATTTTCTACTTTATGGACGTGAGCCTTTCTGCATGCTCGACACCATTTTCCGTATCGTCAGGACGCAACTGAGTCGACAACTATTTCCGAAGCAGCTAAGTACGCGGAAGAGTGTCGCCAGCTTGCTCGATTGCACACCACTTCTGATCAAGAGCATCAGAAACACCATCGCGACAGCTCGAAGGCTCCAGCGTCTCATGTTCCTGGTTCACTTGTGTGGCTCTGGATCCCTTCCACCAGCCCTGGCCAATCATTAAAAATCTCTCAAAGTAACATGGCCCTTACCGCGTAGTCGAGCATTCATCACCAGTCAATTACATCGTCGGTCCGCTTACGGCGTCTCCTCCTGATCAGTGACGCCACGAACGTGAGACTGTGCTTCTAGACCGGCTCAAGCTTACTGCGACCCTACTGTAGTCTCCTATCCTTCAGTCTTCAGGATGGTTCTTTTTCATGTGGGGGGATGAATGTAATGAAGAAAATCAGCGCTGTTTTGAAAGACACAGGGGACCATTCTCAGGCACAAAGACGACGACGTTCATGGTTGGTGCATCGCGACGCTTGTACCTGCTCGGCTGTTGCCCCCCCACCTTTGCGGCAAACCATAGGTTTCATTAAAGACGGGCTCCGCTGAAAAGCTTGAATATATATATATATATATATATATATATATATATATATATATATATATATATATATATATATATATATATATATATTACTTTTTATTTTTCCTACCTTTCAGCCGGGGACCGGCCCTGATGAACTCTGGTCCCCGACTGAAAAGTAGGGAAAAAAAGATTTCGTTTTGCACGTCCTCCACTTTTTGGTACTTTTCCAATGGATCCAAGGACACCTTCTTTTTCATATATATTATATATATATATATATAATTGGTTTTAATGAACCATAGGCTTCATTGAAGACGTGCTTTGCCGAAACGCCTTATTACATATATACATATATATATATATATATATATATATATATATAAATATATATATATATAAATATATATCTATATATATATATATATATATATATTTATATATATATAGATATGAGATATGGCACAACGGGAGCGTTTTCAACAAGGATAAATATATTTATTTCCGAACAGTTTCGGGAGGGGTCCTCCCTTCATCAGGGGATGATGAAGAGAGGCCTGATGAAGGGAGAACCCCTCCCGAAACTGTTGGGAAATAAATATATTTCTCCTTGTTGACAACGCTCCCGTTGTGCCATATCTCATACCTTCACGAAGACTAACTGGCCCATTGAATTATTACTCCCTCTATATATATATATATATATATATATATATATATATATATATATATATATATATATATATATATATATATATATATATATATATATATATATATATATATATATATAATTGGTGGCTCACCGATTTGAAAAAAAATCACAGCATATCCACGGAGTGAATGAGGATGAATGGGGTGAAGCACTGGAAAGTTTCATCACGAAACCGTGAATCATCCATGACTATCACCCACTACACCATAAGAGACGTCACAAACAGTGTAAATATTTAAACAAAACATCTTATTTTTCGTAGGTAGTAGCTATACGTCGCTTCACTTCCCGCTTCATTGTAACAGCTTTATGGCCGGTAAAATGATGGAAAGGTGATGGGGCGTAGTGGAATGTTTGCAAGGACGAAGTAGTGGGCAGTTTACAAAGATGGAACTTTAAGTGGTCACGTGCAAAGAATGAACACAGCGGGAATGTACATGGTTCTTTAAGGCACACCCAGATACAAGTACGTGACCATCTTGCATATCATATGCCTACTTCTCAACAGTATTTGCTTTATGGTTGGTGGAGTGGTGGATCGATGATGGTGCGTAGTAGGATGTTTGCAAGGACAAAGCAGTGAGCAGTTGGCTAAGTGAGAACTAAAGGTGGTCCCGTACATACATACAAGACATGAACAGACTTACGCCTCTGAATCTCACGCCTAAAACGCTAAAGATAAATGTTGTTCTTCAGGTGAAAGACGCAGTTTACACAGCTCCCGCTTTATTCGCGAACTTCCGGCTGAATGGCAGAGGCTCTGCCAATTGAACAAGGGGTTGCCTTTGTTTGCAGACTCCTCCGCGGGGTGAGTTCAAAGGTGTGTTGAGATTGAACAGAGGACTGATAATTTTTTATGTGCAGTGCTTTTATCACAAAGTTTACGTTAAAACTGCGGACTGCACATCGGCCAGTGATGAAGACTGGCAAAGATCCTGCGAGCCTCACCTCATATTGACCGGCATCGCAAACATCAATCATATCTAAGTTGATGGAAAAACTCATGTGCACAAGACTAACTTGGTAGCTTGAGTAATAATGAAAATGGCCCGTGTTTATGGCAGGATTTCGCCCACGGCTGAGCACTCAAGACAGGGTTCCGCACCTGCTGAGCCACATTGGACACCACCGTGTCAGTGGCCTCTCGACACTCGCCATCTTCATGGACGTTGCCAATTCATATGACTGCGCGCCTCAAACAGGCGTTGTCAACGAACTCCAAGCCTTGGGTGTTTTTGGAAATGGTCGTCGTTTTGTACATCATTTTATCGGAGACTGGCGTGTCCGGGTTAAGCTTAGAAATGGCACGAGTGAAGAGCGAAGTGTTTGCCTCGGCGTTCCATAAGGAAATGTTCTTTCTCCATTGTTTTTGAACACTGCCATGGCCAGCGCTCCTGGCACTCTGAAAGTAGCTCTCAGAGCACTGAAAATATCTGTCTATGTCGATGATATCTGCAACTAGATTTCAGGGTATCTACACAAACATCTGGCCAAGACAGCACAGAGATTATTTCAATCAATGAACGCCGTTTGTTCACACTTGGCCTGTCTCTATCAGTGGACAAATCTGCCTTCATGTCTTTCCCGGGGTTGCGCGGAAAGTCAGCGTGCTTGTCGCTAAATATCAGAGGCCATTTCATTCGTCATGCGACGAGAGTTCGTTTCCTGGGCGTAACTATTGATGATAAGTTACTACGGCAACGAGTGGTTGATGATATTGTGGCCACATCCATGCAGAAACTCAGCACTTTTCGTCGCATCGCAGGTGTATGTTTGGCCACCAATCCTATGTCAATGCTTCAGCTGAATGCTGTGCTCATAACAAGCCGCATTCTTTATTAGCTGTCACTATTGTCACCAAGCCAGTCTGAACGCTCACAGACAGTGCACACAAAGGGTCTTCGATTGGCGATTAGAGTCTCTCAGACGGCGTCAAACAAGAAGATCAGCGATGAAGCCGAGTCGCCACCACTCCGCCTCCTGGCGTCTCAAGCTTTGTTGACGCAGCTATCAAAACTGGGCGAGTCATCGACAGACACGGCCCTTCTCCGGCGGCTTAGAGCAAGACCTGACACACATTTACACGCGGCGCTGAACATATTCTGGCATTTAGACTTGAAATCACTTTAACAGAGCCCTATCGACATGCCATGGTCATTTGTGGCCGTTGCACGTAACTCTAGGGTTCCTAAACTGCCGACAAAACGTACTGTTTCAGCTGAAGAAGAAAATTTTCTGGTATTGAACTGTTTTAGCACCATGTACCGTGGTCACTTACAAGTTTACACTGACGGATCAGTGTGCACACAGACGGATAGCTCCAGTCCAGCAGCTGTGTTTGTTAACAGCCATAAGGCGTATGTAACGCGTTGGTTCATCGTGCGTCTGCAGAATATTGTTCGGCGACACCAGCACTTCATTATTGAGAGACAGTAAAGGAAAGATGCTAGAGCGTCGTACCCACCCCCTTACAAAGAAGGAATGCACTAGCATGTAAGCGCTTCTGGCAGTGCTCGGGCCAGCTGTTGCACATGCACCGTAGGGTAGTTACGCATACCGGATTGAGTTTTGTTATAAGCTGCTTCGCATGTAATAAATTTGTCAACGGTGCACGCGGAGTCTGTTTTATTGCTGTTTGGTTACACTGAGTAATCATCTTCCAGGAAGGTGGTGTGACGTTTGAGTTGTTGTGCACTTTGCTGTTTAGCAAGGCCGAGGAATATGCGCATCTTTTCTTGGTTCCTCGCAGGATGCTTGGGTTTTGCATTCAAGTTAGGGGAACGCGATAACGCAGGGAGTGTCACGTTCATTGTCTTTCCCGACTGCTACACTAGCTTTTGTTATGGGTGGATACATCAAGCAAGTCACCAGGAAACGATCGTCTGCCCGTTTGATACTATCCTAGAAACCCTACAACAAGTACCGTAAAAAAGTGTCCACCACACCGTAATTTTTCCTTTCGCTAATCAACGATGAACCCGCTGCACTGCCTTAAAGGAACGTCTGAACCTTACGTGTGATTTTTGACCTTTTGTAATTTGTAGGCCTTTCAATAGAGCCATTCAACGCTATATCAAAGTTTTCAGCACACGCTGCCAATCGGTACTTCAGGCTAATAAGAAAACGTGAGCCAACAAGCTGAAAACAATGCTGTCTTTCCGCAACAAATGTCAGATACCCAAGTTCATGGCCACTGGCTGATTTTAGTATCATGTGTTGCAAGACACACTAGCAATGAGGGAATCCCCCATGTGCCCTTAAGTACCCGCCCGTTCTCCCGCGATCACACCGAAAGGAAGCCACACACTCAGAAAAATCTACAAATAAGTGGTGCTGAACATCCAGACGTGCTGGTGATGCAACTCATTTTCGCCATGTCATCCCTCTTTGCATAACATCTAATGCTCGTTTGGAAGAAAAACTAAAGAAACAATCTCAACGCGCGGCCAATCTCCATTATTCCATTCTAACTTCACGGATTCTGAAAATCAGTGTTGTGGCTGATTCCCAAAGAAATATAATCTTTTAAACGAGGCATTCAATGTTTCCTTCCACATTATTGCAAAGCCTCTTGTAGACATCTACTCGTTGCATAATTGACAAATTTTCGCGCTCACCGTGACTCAATGCTTCAGCCGTACAATGTGATACAGTACGATCCACTGCTAAAAGAATTACGCGAGCTCATGGCCGGCGGGCCGCGTGGCGCTAACTGGCGGCGAAATTTGCGAATGTGGTGCATGGTCAACAAATCATCAACGTCGTCTTATACTACTTCGCCTGTGTGCATTAAAGCGTTGGAAAACACTTTCATATTTTTGCGATGTAATTTATATAGCATGCAGTCAGTGTGCTTGTCGTCACAGTTACAGCAAGCACAATAAATGTATAGTTGTATTCATTTCTGCAGTTTTTCGCAAGCTCTCATTGTTGAGTCCATCATATTTTATGAACTTTTGTAAAACTTGTGGCTGGCCAAGTTGGTCTATATTTCTGGGTAAACTAGTTTGTGTAAATACAGACTACACTGAATGGAAGAGGCAAGGACAAGCTTAACAACTCGTCTTGTCCCTGTCTCTTGTATCCTTCTGTTGTCCCTGCTTCTTGTATCCTTCTCTTGTCCCTGTCTGGCGTTTGTCCTAGTCTCTGCTTTTCTGTGCCGTCGTCTGTATTTGCACACACCAGTTTACCTAGAAATATGAACTTTTCGTTGTAAGTAGCCGCTTTTGACAACACATAAGGCTATCGATGTCTCATGCAGTGAACGTTCAAATCTCGCATTTTCCACCTTAAACGAGCGGAAAGCCCAGTTCGTGTGTCTTGCTTTACAGTGCAAAAATGACAAGCGCGATGGCTGATGGCTCGCTAGTGCATGCCGAGTGCGTGGAAGAAGATGTAGCAGACGACATTGGGCACGCACCACCTTGAAGAACCAATGAGCATGCGCCACGTTTCTAAATTTTGCCAGCAGTTAGCGCTCCGTAGGCAGCTGCGGTCACGCACTTGCATTTACCCCCTAAGAGTAGACTGTACTGTAAATGCGTCAATGAGACTGCTGTCGCTGTGTGACATCCATCTGATGTTTTCTTGCGAAGCATTGATTGATTTATATGTGGAGTTTAACGTCACAAAAACCACCATATGATTATGAGAGACGCTGTAGTGGAGGGCTCCAGAAGTTTAGACCACCATTAGGATTCTTTAATGTGCACCCAAATCCTAGCACACGGGCCTACAACATTTCCGCCTCCATCGGAAATGCAGCCGCCACAGCCGGGATTTGATCCCGCGACCTACGGGCCAGCAGCCGAGTACCTTACCCACTAGACCAGCACGGTGGGGTTTTCTTGCGAAGCAGTTTTGGACATTGACATGGATACGTGGTAGAATGATTCGTCTGATTAACTGTTGAAACAAAATTTTTTGTTACCAGTTTTAAGTTTTCATCATATATAGCAACACTGAGCTTTCACCCACAACTAGGGCAGTCTCTAGTTGACAGTAGCATGGTAGCACAGCAATGACAGCGATGGCTTACGCCCCTTCATATATGCAGATTCTGCCCAGGTGCATTTTCATCAGCGTTGAATCCGCAGGGCAAGTGGATGGTGGGAAAGGCTCTTCGAAAGTGTCGGTGATCATGCCTACGTTGTTCGACGGCCCAAGTTGTTCTCGTAATGCAAGCGCCGTTCCTGGCCAGTCATGGCTGAATCTACATGTGGACAGTGCCTACAACGCATCATCTTCGGGCACCCTGACGTCACCAGGAAAGGACCGGCACGCCTGGTTATTGGGTTGGAAAGCAGCAGCGACAGCGATGGTCTTCAGTGGAAATGGTAGCACGACTTTGACAACGATGGCTTACGCCCCTGAATATATGCAGGTTGTGAAAAGAAACATGGTATTCGTAGCAATTACCTTTGTCTTGTCGTGCTGCCATGTCCACATACCATTTTGTATCAACGAATGTTTTCCTTGATAGGAATGTTCTCATTATCGGGGGACGTTGAAAACAATCCCAGGCCTACAAATGCAGAAATGATTAAGAAAATTCTTGAGACACAGAAGGTGAACTTGAGCAAACTTCTGGAGATTCAGGTGAAACAGGCCTCTTCTGAAACATGCTTGCTTCAAATGAATATTAGACTATACACCACAGAATAAAATCTGAAGGAATTAGAAGCTGTCAAAAAAAGACTAACCAACGTTGAGACAATCGAAATGAAAAAGACAGGAACAAAGATTGGCTAAGCCGGAAACAGCATAATCTAAAAAGTAGATTCAGGCCAAATAACCTGATAATAAGAGGCATTAGAGAAAAGGGACGTGAAACTGATGAGATTTTGATGCAAAAGGTGAATGGGGGGGGGCAATGAGATTTCGATGAAAAAGGTGAATGGGGGGGGGGCAACGTGTTTAGAGGCATCTTGAAACTCAAAATAACTTCAACTTAAATATTACATCGCCTAGGTAATATCGGCTGTGGCGGCTGCATTTCCGATGGAGGCGGAATTGTTGTAGGCCCGTGTGCTCAGATTTGGGTGCACGTTAAAGAACCCCAGGTGGTCAAAATTTCCGGAGCCCTCCGCTACGGCGTCTCTCATAATCATATGGTGGTTTTGGGACGTTAAACCCCACAAATCATTACATCGCCTAGGTAGAAGAACAGGAGGTAGAAACCATCTCATTATCATCAGATTATCTGACTTCCGAGATAAAACAAAAACTTCGGTCATTGTTCTAAACTTAAGGGATAAGAAATCTAAGATAAGCGTCAACGAGGGTTATTGTAAGAAGATTGTTAAAATACGAAAAAGTCTTTGGGTGTCTTCGCAGGAGGAGCGGTCAAAGAGAGCGATGGTTAAACTAATACACGAAAAAATTTAAGCCTACAATGTTCTTTGCGCATGAAATGAAGACACGAACTACGCTACGAGTGTCTCGCTCGTCAACAGAGTGATTGCGCTTCAATTTTGGAAAGGGGATGCTTCAAAGTATCGAAAGTGTACGCTTGAAGCATTTCAAATAAGGTCGAGGATGTTGAAGCACTAATTTTAGAACATTAACCAGACACTATGATGATTACATAGACATGGCTTCATAAAGACATATTAGATAGTGAGATGACTCCTAAATGTTATATTAGGGTTAGTAAAACCGAAGTGTTAGGAGTAGAAGGGTCGCTCTGCTTATTTGTGACAATGTCGAGTTTACTGTACTTCCTGTTCCTTATGACATAGAGGCAGTGTGGATTAAAGCAGTTTTTTAATCGCGTAGTCCACATAGGTGGTTTATATAAGCCACTGAATTCGCCAGTTCTAGTTCTTTCTAGTCTCTGGTGCTTTATGGACAGCAATGTGAAACATAGTGATAATGTTATATTTTGGGTGACTTCAACCTGACAGGCATAAACTGGAACGACTACTCTCCCGGAGCGACATAAATGTTGAATAGTGAAGCACTCCTTGAACTGGTTTTCTGCTTTGGTTTTAGCCAGGTAGTGAACGACTATACAAGAGTCAGTACGTGCCGCTTATCCATCCTCGACCTTGTTTTAGTGTCTAATAAATTGTTGCCCACACTTCGGGACTGTGAAAGTGTAGATGGTATCTCTGATCACAAACTACTAGAGCTGTCTTTGAATGTTTGGCCCACCACTGTCGATCATCCCTCAAATTATGTTTTTAACTTTGTTAGAGCAGATGATGTTGGAGCACTAGAATTGTTACAAGACTCCTATGAGTGTGTCTCTGAGTTGTATTAGCATAATCAGAACCCAGATTATATCTGGAAATATTTTTTTCAATTTGGTAATGTCCTGTATTGAAGTCTTTAAACCAAAGCATTTTTCGAAAAACTTGTGAAACAAGTCCTTAAATAACGAGGAAAATATTTCACTTAAAATAGCATAAAACAAAAACGTAAGAACAATAAAATTAATTCTGGTGTACACAACCAATCAGCCATGGAAAACCTTGGAAAGGATCTTAAATTACTTTTAATAAATCTAAACAACGGTTTTTTTTTGGCATCACACTCAAAAATCTTAAGGAAGGCACCTGATAAATTTTGGAGATATGTTAAACCTTCAACGAAAGCTCGCTCATTGGCTCAGGCTGCGCAGTTGCCCACCTCTGTGAGTTTTAATAAATAATTGGCTTCAAGTTTAGTGATAATAATATCATTTTGCCGAACGTTGTTTCATCATTCCACAGGCCATCTATAACTGACTTAGTAATTACCGAACCAGGGTTCTTCATCGTCTTGCTCAATTTGAACTAAAAAAAGGCCTGGACCCGATGCTACCTCTAATGAATTTCGATACAGATACACTGAATGAAATTCCAAATATCTCGCAGTAATTTTTGTGTCTTCCCTTCTCCAGGGTTCCTTACCCAAAGAGTAGAAAATAGCTAAAGTGATCCCTATTCCTTAAAGCGTAGTTGGGACAATGTAGCAAATTATCGGCCTGATTCAATTATCAATACTAGCTCAAAACTGCTTCAACACATCATTTTGAGACATTTATTAAAATACAGGAGTCAGCATGTTATTTTATCAAAATGCCAACATGAATTTCAACAGAGTTTGTCAACAGCATCCCAGCTGATCGAATTACTTCATGACCCTTCAAAAAATATTAACTCACATGCTTAGACGAATATAATTGTTATGAACTTCGTGAGAGCTTTCGATAAGATGTTTCACAGTAAATTACTTGAAACATTGTTGCTACGTTTCGAAAACTTACCACCACAAACTGATTTTCATCTTACTTTCATTCTAGTGAGCCATTTGAGTAAATCAATGGCGCTAAGTCTCCTGTTTCAGCTGTTAAGTCGGGAGTACCCGAAGGCAGTGTCCTGGGCCCACTTTTGTTTCTTTTATTTATGAATGAGCTTCTGAATGAAATTGACGTTTCTATTAGGCTATTTGCAGACTATTGCAGCATATACATTAAAGTCAAAACATGAGGTGACCAGATGAAATTACTCAAAAATTCTCAAAAAATAAAAAAATGGTGTAATCAATGGCAAATGGTGCTGAACCCCCTAAAAGAGTATTTATCACATTCACTAAGAAGAAAAATTACTAAATTGTACTTATCAATATGATAATCACGAACTAAAAAGAGTTGAACAACGTAAGTACCTTGGTTTGAATTTTACTATTGATCTTCTCTCCAATCATCACATAAATTATGTGTACTCAAAAGCCACTAGGGAGCTATGGAGTCTTAGATGCCATTTGCGGTTTGCGACACAAGAAACAAAATGCTTATTACACCAATAATTGAATACTAACAAATTGTCTGGGATCTATTCACAATTACAGACATATGAAAAATCGAAAAAATTGAGCATTTAGCAGTTTAGTCTATATTTATTAACTATCGGTGGAGAGATCCCCCCTATCAACTGTGTGCACTGGTGGAGCTACACATAATTCAAGCTAGGACAAAACACGAAAAACGTATGTTTACTCATTAATAATGACCGTGTTCAGATAATGTATGCTGAACATTTCAACATTTTTCTTACTGAAACTTCAAGACAACATCAATCAATGTTCATTTCTGCACCTGCTGTATCTACTGATCGTTTTAAGTTTAGCTTTTTCCCAAGAGCTTTTAATGAATGGAATTTGCTGATCGATGAAGCCGTTTCATGCTCATCCATAGATATTTTTAAACACGTAGCACATATTCTTCTTTGTAATTATTAATGCTTTATTTGTTTCTGCATGCTCTAACGCATTTAATGGTTAAGCCTTGTCTTGTCACCTAGATCTTGTCTCATACCCACAAGGGGGACTGGCCACACTGTACCTTATCATGGAAATTTTTTAAACAACGCTTGTTAAAAAACAGAGAAATCACATATGAACAACAGTAATGCTCATTTGAAAAAAGTGTAAAAGTGCAGACGAATTCGATAAGCCAGAATGGTTGCTTCTTGGTTAGGTTTTTTTTTCTTTTTTGATTACTTCATTCTTGTCTTCTAACTTGTTACTTCTGATTCTATTTGGTAACTGTTCTGTTTTTCAGAGAAATCTTTATGTTTTCACGTACTTCTTTTTCCACTCCTGTAATAGCCCTACGTAGGAGCTGACAGTATCCGCCAATAAGATTAAGTAAAGAAAAATAATGAATGCAACAGTGCAGTTTTTTGGTCAAAACGAGCAAGCGGCTCCCGGTCGAGATCAGATTACAAACTCTATGATTAAATTGATATTTAATTCCCATCCCGAGGAGCTTTTGAATATTGTTAACTGCTTCTTACAGCACACATGGATTCCAAGCGCATGGAAAATTGCTAAATTTGTGTTGCTGCGAAAAAATCCATGCCTCGGATATGTCCTGGATAACATTCGGCCAATTTCGCTTACTTCAAACCTAGTTAAAATAATTGAAAGAATTCTTCATAGAAGGCTCAGTGAATTCATCGCTCGTCAGGACATCCTTTCACCAAGGCAAGTAGGATTTAGACAGGGGTGCTCTATATGGTCGGCTCATGTTGATTTGGAAAGCCGAATTCGCCTTGCAAAAGTATCTGGTGAGCTTTCTGCATTAGTCACATTAGATATCGCAAAAGCCTACGATAGTGTGGAATACAGTACATTAATTTCAAGATTAGTGGACTGTGAAGTTCCCAAGTACATTATATCTTGGGTTCAGTAGTTTTTCTTTGAGAGACAATTCTTTTGTTGCCACGAGGGAATTACTTCTGCCTCATATAAGCAAACAAGAGGTGTTCCGCAAGGATCAGTCCTGTCACCTCTTTTATTTAATATATTACTATCATCTATTCCCGTTCATGAAAATGTTCCTCTTTACGTCTACGCCGATGATATTGCTTTTTTCTAGTCATCCCGAGATATCAATAGCTTATATAAATCTTACAGTCATATTTGAGTGAGCTTGACGTATGACTTGGCGGGCTGTCTTTTTCACTTAATGTTAGCAAATGTGCTCTGCTTGTATTCCCTCTATCCGTTCCCGTATTTCTTTCACTGCATTATCGAAATGATCCGATTCCACAAGTAACAGCACTAAACTTTTTGGTATTGTTTACGTGGACAATTTAAATTGGCAGCAACAAATAGAATCAAACACGCGTAAAGCAGAAAGCACCGTAGGATTGCTCCGCCGGTTTTGCAATAAGAATTCAGGAATGCGCAGGGATACGTTACTTATGATATACAAACTTTACGTACGCCCAATTCTGGAGTTTGGCTGCGTTCTGTTTTCTGGAAGTGGTGAGTACAAATGAAGACCTTTTATATTGCTAGGAAGGCAAGCTCTGCGGCTTTGTCTCGGGCTACCTAGATGTGTCGTGAATAGCGTGCTTTGTTTGGAAGCTATAATCATTCCACTTGATGCTAGATTTCGACAGCTTAGTGTGCAAACATTTTCAAAACTTTACTATGCGCCCCTCTTCTGTTCTCAGACAGTTTTCATCAAGCATCCAGTTTCTTTCTTTCAGCGCCCGTGGTTTCGTTATCAAAGACACCAAGTCATTTTCGTCGAGTCTCTGTTATCAAATCTTCACGTTTACCTCCGGCAATTAACTCCCCAAACCCAATGCTCGATGCCAGTTGACTTAATTTTCGATGATAGTTTTCCGGAAAATGCCAAGTTACTTCCAATGCATGTTCTGGAGGGCCTCCTTCAAGACCATCTCAGTCATTTTCCTAAACACGTAGTAATTTCGACGGACGCTGCGCAAAATCTTCAGAAGGCTGGAGTAGGTATTTTTTCTCATCAGCTTAATTGGTCTTTAGCGCTCCGATTGCCTGACTTCACACCAATTTATTTCGCAGAATTCCTGGCTGTTACATTGGCTCTTCGAAAACTAAATTATCAGCAATCAAAAGCTATTATTATTTCGGATGCTTTGTTAGTATGTACACATCTAACGTCTGCAAAGAAGTATCCTCTTCTCAGGATATTTTGGTCTCTCGTACCACATAGCCTATCAGAAGTTCGGTTTATTTGGGTCCCCGGGCATACCGGAATTGAACTGAATTAGGCATCGCTCGCTTAGGCATCTTCAAGTTTCCTGGTGGTGCTAGTAGCTCCACAGTTTCCTTTTATTACTGCTGAATGATTCAAACGCCTGTTAATCTTAAAAATCAACGAACCGTCGCTTCTACAATCTGAAGAATTTCGGCACTTGCAATTCACATGGAACACCGCAAAATGCCTTTCCCGTCAATGTGAGATGACCCTCACAAGCTTTCGCTGTAGAGTTCCTCTGTTAAATTTTTATCTCAACAAATCAGGATTTTCATTACCTAACCTTTGCAATGAACCGGAAACAATAGATCACTTTCTTCTCACATGCCACCGCTTCGCCTCACTGCGCCGAATAATTCTTAAAAGACCGATTGGTATGCTCGGATTGCCAGTCAATACATCCACTCTATTGGAGCCAGTCAGTATGGAGCCAGTCGTTTGGAGCCAGTCAGTTGGGTGTGGCCCGCAGTGCTATTCTGTCAGCGCTACATAAATTCATTCAGGCAACCGGAAGGATACGCTGCTAGTGGTACTGCCAGACATATCCACTTCTTTCTTCCCCTTCCTCATTCTTGTTAATTTGTTTTATATATTCTGGTTTATCGCCTTCTTCTGCAATTTTTCACGTTTTTTCAAAGGAACATTATTATTGTTGCTATCTACTTTCTCTTTATTTTTTTAGCAAGCGTTGTAAAAAATAATCTATTATGAGGTACAGTGTGGCCGATCCCCTATGTGGGTATGAGCCAAGATCTCCTAAGAGACAAGACAAGACAAGACTTCTTCTCTTAAGGCATGAAGTTATTTCGCTCTGTCTCGTTACCTTCAACACTGAATTCTTTGTTTTACGCGTTTAGAAGCACTTTTTAATTTTCGTACTTTACTGAGGACAAGTAAGCACTTTTAGGAGACTAAGCAAAGGAGTAGGAAAATTTTCTATTAACTGGCTGGTGCAGAAGATACGTCGAAGTGCTAAAATAGTCATAGTGATTGGTACTGTACAAATATAATTTATTCGCATTTCATTAAAAGCAAAATATGCCTGTCATCTGAAAGACTGTGAATTATTAGGTATATAAGGACGATACAGATTGTTAAGAAATTTTTATAAAACCTGAAGTAACAGCCATCCAAGAAGTTTTTTCCGGCACGCCAAATACGTGACAGAGTACTGTGGTACAAAGACGTGGATTCAAGTGCTGAAGGCCAGTTTTCTGACTTTAGAAACATAAATGGCAAGGCGACGGGGGGTAGAAGACCGTATATTTCTTTTGTCTCTGGCCTCGTATATGTCTTGCTTCATTGTCATCAACCAGCATCAGACTACAGTTAAGACAGTTCAAATGGCACGTGTCGGCTTCGAAATACGAAAGACATCAAAACAAGCATTTACGTCGCATTTGCAATTTTGTAAATCAATATGTCAGATCTGGCTGCCTGTACAAAACTATTTTCAGTATGCGCCTTGAAAGCTCACCCGCTATAATTAGTCAGACTTGACATTTAGCATCAAGTAAATAAATCAAATGCAAAAATCTGTCGCACAATTTTGGTCTTTTCGCGGCTGCTGCACGTTATTCAAGAATAAACGTCGTGTCTCAGAGGTTCAGATACAGGTGACATTGAGTTTTTATTGGAGGCAGACGTTTTGTGTCGAATACTTCACATAAATCTTTAAAATTTGATCTGGACATTTAAGGAACATGTACTTAAGACGTGAAAAAGCGAGATGGCGAAATGCTTCCAGGGTGGGTTGTTAAGACTAGGTGTTAGGATAGATACTTTAGTTGGTTGTTTATAAAAAACTACGTAGAACAAAATGACAAGAGAACCTCGGGCATGTTGCTTACAATAATACGAAATGTACCATACCTTCATGTACACCACAGGGGCAATAGCCAAAATACACAACAGCTAAAGCTGGTTCTGAACAGCGGTCGCCACGTTTTCCCAGGGGTCTACATGTTCTATGTCGGTGGGAGGTTTCCAGGCAACACGTTCCTTCTCGGCAGATGGTGCGTTTGCTGCAAACCTGGTTCTCTCGTCTCAACTGTAGCGATGGTGAAAACAAATGCAGAAAACAATATAGCGTCGTCACAAGGGCTATGCAAATGTTTACTGCTTACATAACAGAGTCTTGGATCACAACGGAGACCAATGATTTACACGCAACATATTGTCTATACAACAAAAACATGAAAACATAAGTTGGCTAATTTAAAGTTGTCTACAAATATCAATTACAATATCTCCCACTAAAGGAAGCTATGAGTGGCTTGCGAAGCAGCGCATGGGTCGACATAAAGTTGCGTTCATCTCAGTCACCCTCCCTGATGTTAACGCGTCTTTGCATGTGGAGCACACCATATATTCACTGTAGTTACTGTTGCTGGAACTCGTCCCGAACTATTGTTGGAGCACGCCACGCAGGTTCATCGCCAAATTACTCGAGAGCACGTGGGTTCATCAGGTGCCGCCAGAATATCGTCCCCCGACACCATCATGTGACTGCTGGAAAAGTGTATGGGGGAGAACCTGAAGCGTATTTCCAAGTTCTTGCACAAACCGGCACGCGCACGCGCGTGAGCGCGTTCTGGGAGTTGCTTTGGCCAGCTGTTGCGTATGCGCAGTAAGGGTAGTCACGCTGCAAACTAAATTCAACTGACTCAATCACCTCGGTCAACGTGGCACTCTTCTTCTCGTCGTTTAGAACTTGCAACGCCGAAACAAATAATTGAGCAGACAAGTCAGTAAATGATAACATAAGTCCTAAGGACACCAACGACAGAATGAAAATATAAAAGCAGTTATAAGGTCTCTAGGTGCCAGCATGAGGAGTTTTCTCGCAATATTTCGCCGAACGTAGAAAAGCGCACAGCTAAATAAATGTGATACATTGGGGTATATCAAGTTGATAGGTACTTTCTTTAAGCTGTTTTCGCAAACGGTTGCATTTGCTTAAAGCTCTGGTCATTAAGCATTACAACTGATGGTCATCGCGACAAAATATTGCTTGATATCACGTGAACGAACATAAAATACCTGTTACAAAGAGTAAGATGTCTCTGCGTTAAGGAGAGATCACATTGATGGCAACAATATTTCAGGTCTGTACCATCGCAGCATTTAAGAATGATTTGCTAACAATAGAGAACGAGAAAACGAAGCTACTTGAGCTTGACTCACAAAAATAATGCTTTCTAGGAGTGAGCATTACTTTCATGTTACGCTGATATGATAGTAATGAGCCTGCAACTATGACTGCATTATTCAATCGAACGTATTGTATATAACCATATATATGAAGAGCGCACTTTCGGGGGCAACTTTTGTGTACAGAGGCATTTAGGAATTTAGTTTTAAGGGAGCTATCCCGCAGCCACCACTACAAAGTGAGACTGAGAAAAGCTTCTTTTGAAGTGCTCGAATGACACTTTGAGTCTGCCACAATTTGAAGTATGAGGAATTCATGCCCTTACTGATGCATCTTAACAGTTTTTTCTGAGCACACCCCACCTTCCACCTTCTTGTCCCAGAAGAGTGTAACAGCTGCTAAAGGTTCCACACCCACACCGCCTCTACGCAAAATTTTTCACTTTCTCACACATTGCAATGTTTCAAACTGTCTAAGGACGCGATGTCAATTCTGATTTACTAGGCGATTTCAAAATATCACTGCTACATTCGGGCAGACTATTAAAAGCCAGCACTTTTATGGTAAACATTGACCATGTAAAGAATGTTTGGTAGTCACCTTTCCTTGTCTGCTTGAAATTTGTTTGGTTTGCTTATTTACAATTGAAGATTGCCGGCTAGCTGGAGTCTTCAACATGGCAACGGGGAGAGCGAGAACTTATCTTGTCTAATATCTAGACTCCAAACCGCTCTGTCCTGGCGATCGTGAGCGCGCCTTGTTTGAGTGTGTCCCAGCCTGGTCTTCATTCAGGTCTAAGCTTCCTGGCCGCGGCCAGGCGCCCCAACACTCTTCCACCCTTTTTCACTGACAAGGGCGTGCGAGCATCAAATCAGTGACAGGTGTGGGCACACGTTGGAGCACGGTCCGTCGGTTCCTAATATTCATTGCTGGCTCTCTTAAGAAGGTGTTACTGCTAGAGGGCACAACATATTTTCTTGTACTCACCTCAGCGGTGAATGAAAACCGCCGACGCACCCTTGTGGTGAGCTAGACACTGCCACCGGAGCTTTGCTTTTTGAGTGAATGGGTGGCCTAGAACTGAAGTTGCCGGGGCCATGTGTCCTGACCACGTACCGACCATTGTCGCAGCCATTCCAAACCCCTCCTCGGTGACCTAATGACGTCCAACTTCTTTCCGGTGGCTTTGTTCACTGCCATTGATAAGGGTCAGAATGCGGTGCTCAGCCTTTTTGCCAGGTCCAGCTGAAGGTTGTTGTGGAAGCGATGACCGATGACTTCTTTTGTCATGAATACGTTTTTTTTCAAAGCTCAGTGCTTTGTGCATTGCCACGATTACCTCGGAAGGTTCGCTGTTTTTCTGCGGATGACGGTGGCAATGCAACACTCAAACTGCACTGACCAGCTGATAGTAAAAAATTCCGGATGAAGTGGAACTTAGTTCATCCTCCCCATCATCGTCGTTAGCCTTTTTTATCAAGAAAGCACTTTACACTGATAATTATCGTCAGATTCACTTGATCGGTCACTGCGTGGTCCCGCTATGTTTCCAGCGCCAAGTGTTGTCATGACTCGGGGAGAATGTAAACTGCATGCTGAACAGCTACGGGAGAGTAACAGTGTGACCTTGTCTTGCGTGAAGGTGCTGCTCGTAGAAAGCCCGAGAATGCGACACGATTACCGATGAAGTTGAGCAGTGAAACAGCAGCGCATGAAACTTACAAGAGGCCTCCATGAGGAGCAAAAGTGACGGCTACCCGACAATTACGGTGCCAGTCCTCTTCATGGATGAGCCTTCTGATAAGCTTCGCCTTACCAGCTTCCTGGGGACATGACTATATGCTTATTTTCATGGGCATAGAATGTCAGATAGCTCCGTGCTGTGGTCGGCAAAATCTACTTTCCTGGAGAGCTAGGAATCTGCGACAAGCTGGCTTGACTTATCGATAGAGTGGCTTCTTATGCAGGTTTTTGTCAGTTTTGGGCGCAGCAACCTTGAAGTGCTGGTAATCGAGAGTACAGTGAAGAAGACGTCATATCACTGTCCATGTGTTCCACGGCGATCAATCTTCATCGTAGCACAATAGAGCGAATCCACAGGTCGAACCATCACGACGACGACGACGACGACGTATGTGCGAGCAGCGTAGAATGACGCAAGAAAGGGTGGACTATGGCAATACAGCTAAAAATGTCCTGGAACGACCATCTAACCACTCTATACGAGTCAATATAAATACTTGTAGTTATATTGATGATGGTATAAATATCCTGTTCGTGTTCACTCCTTTCTGTTTGGTGTCTACAATTCACTCCTTAAACTTAGCGGGTTAGTAGCTTTACCCATGCGAATCACCTCAGTGTACGCTCCTGACACTCTTGGTGGTAACTGTTATTAGAGTGAGAGTACGTGCCAAAGTTGAAGGGCTGGTGTAGCACTACTTCCATCTCCTGCTGTGCTACTAGCACTACCACTGTTTATTCAATGACTCTTCTTTTGAACCATTTCAACCTCCAAATACACTGTGGCTAACAGTGCCACGAACACGGACGAAGAGAAGGGCACACGGATAAGTGCTGTAACATGTGTTTCAAACTTAGTATTCAGTTGATGTTCACTACTCTAGTTTTATTCAATAAAAATCAGGCGAAACGCACACATTCACGATGCCAACAATAATGACGCAGCTTGCTTCATATTGAATCCGGTATACCTTGAATGCTTTGTAGATGGGCTCGATTATCATCGTACAAAGATGTGACACAAGAGTTAAGGGCTCTCGTGTCACATTGCTTACAGCCAAAAGACATCGAGTGTAGAACACGTTTGTGCTGCCTTGGCAGTGTTAAACACAGCACGTTTCGAACACGTTTGTGTAAAGCCAGACAGAGGGTTTTGAATTGTAGAATGTAGTAGGAAGTTGAGAAGGCGATGCCCTTCGTACTGGTGGGACTCTTGTTTCAAACAATGCTAGAGGCGTGTTCATCGACAAGTATAGTCTTACGGAGGACACATAAAGTCTTAGACATGCGTAGTGAGTGCGCCTTTTATCTGCAGAATTATCAATGACATTATCACGTAGTGGGTGTTTCCTTGTCATCATCGTTGTCTTGACGAAAAGTCGGTAACCTGTATGCGCTGTGCCGTGATGGCAAAAAAAGAGTGTGTGCTTTGTAACGCGCTTATTTTTCGTCGTCATCAGCGTAATCGTCATCAAGGAAGTAACCATAGCGATGGACTATCACGGAGCATGATGACCAAGCCTATAAAAGTCAGTGTTGGGACACGTGTCCACTTCTTTGCTTTTCCCCACGAAGCTATCCTCCGTAACTCCACAGCAGTTCCCCCAGTACTTCAACCTCCTTCCGGTGGAGCTGCAGCCACTTCAGCTCTAGCTTTTACGTCACGCACTCTAATTTCACCTGAGGTGTCATATTCATGTCCTAAGTGACGTCAGCATCACCGGCATTATCTTTTCTATACGATTGATATCATGAGGTGCAGCGTCGCTTTCCTCGTAATTCTCAACTTTTCGCTTCTCTTCATACCTTTCACACTTCGGCTGCTCCTACGGAGTTTCCGGCCAGTTTTTACGCCTTGTTGCTTCATCATCTCTACTGTTCTCAGCAACCACACCTGTGTCAATCCGTGACTCCATGGCTGCTTTATCACCAATCTTTTAATCTTATTCTGTGTACTACTCGCCGCTTACGCTCCCCGTAGCCTCGTCACCTACTGACGGCACCTTGGCGCAGCATTTCTGCGTGTAGGTAACCGTCCGTGTTCTCTTCCACATCGTACTAAATATTTTTCTATTCTTTATAAGTATAATGTCATCTTTGGTAGCGCAGCCGTGGTAATCTTCCTCAGGTTTCTGGTTGTCGCAAGACCCCGTCGTACATTGTTGTCGCGTTGGTCGCGTTCTGTTCGGTGGGGTCGCCTCTTCTCACACTTGTCAGTCGTAATAGAATCAAGGCTTTTCAACGACTAGAAGGCTTGCCAGCATTCCATCCACATTGCAGAGAGATGGGAGCAAATTATCGTTAGGCCGCAAATGTGGGCTGAACACTGCTGCCTGTTGCGAGCCCCAAGCAAAGGGCGGGAGTAGCCAGAGAAACAACTTCTCAGCCAAATATCTGTGCCAGACTGCTCGTTGTGCCCAAGCTGTGCTTCAGACATTCTTGTACGTGCTACTGGCTGCGAAGGCCCGTCGAGAATGAACACATGCTTAGGCGATTCAGTAAGCGATAACACGTCCACTTTTAGGAAAGAATCTTGGGTTTCACGATGCTAGCCACAAGCTCTATAAAATTGATAATGGGCACGATAGAGCTCGCCAGTGGGACGTTGGAAAAGACGTCTCAATTTGGCACATCAATAAGTTACTTATGCATTGCGCAAAGCACATGAGCCATGAGAAAGACAGTCCTGTGAAGAGCCAGTATTTGTAGTGATCAAACAAGCATCATCTGTGTTAAATCATCACATATTCTGTCAGGTAAGGTAACGTCGACATAACCTTGGCTTTAAGCCTTCGCCGCCACTCTATAACACCAGTGTTAAACATAACAAGCAGCCCCAATGACTAGTAGTACAAATAAGTTCCACTCTTTATCACCAGCTATCTAAGTTTCTATAGGGATACAGAGCATAGGCATATGCCCGTGTGACGGCTTATGAAATTACTTTTCGTAGTGTAATGCCATAGATATATCATGCAGTTTGCGTGTTCATGAAATTTTACTATGTACACGGGTAATTCTAGGTAAAATCGGTGTAGTCCTTGCGTTATCATTGAGTTTAATAAAATAAAATGAACTGTTGTGAGGGTTAGCCAACAGTTCTGTTGGTAAAGCGAAAAAGACGCTCCTTATTTTGAGCAGCATAGATATTGAATTGTGATATATTTTGCAGCGTAGTCGTCAGAGCTCTTTTGTCGTCTTTTGTTTCGCACAGGTGCATATTTATGCAGTGGCGCATAATAAATGTCAAGATGTATCCTAATTATACCAATATGTTAAGATTATACTTCATAAAGTATATTATTTTAACATCGATGATAATTGACGATAAAAAATGAAGACTTGCCAATGCTGCAGGAAGTAAGCCCTTAAAGAACACCGAGGCCAACCATTTCTGAAAAGGGGAGAGTATGACAATCAAAAAAGCGAAATACGACAGGCACCTACTCGTAACATCATATATGCACTTTAGAAAGTTTGAGAATTTAGCACTGTGACTTAGCGTGCTGCCTAATGTGCTGTGTTAATCTCTCTGCACCCTCCTTTCTTTATCTTTCATTTCCCGCATCCCTCTCCTATGCGCAGGGTAGCAAACCGGCTGCCTATAGACTGTTAACCTTCCTGGCATTCTTTTCCTCCTATTTTGCTTCCTTTCTTAAGAATTTAACAGTGACAAAATTTTCCTCACCTGTGTCCTACTCAGTAACGCTTCAGCGAAGGTTCCCCGAAATCAATTCTGCTCTTCTTCAGAATGATTGAACGCGTTATTTTTCACTTCTACTCAGAACTGTAAACAATTATTGTCAAGTGAGGAAGAATATAGTATTCAATGCTGTGGAGCTCGTCCTCAATGAAACGAGGCTAGCCATCGCCTAGAATAGAACCAAGTCACTTGACCATTCAGCGCATTAGTTACACTTTATTTTTCGGAACTGTTTCCTGAAGTTTTGAATTTCCCAAGAACCTGACAACTGCGTGAAATTATGAAAGTAGCACCTCGTATGCCTATGTTAAGTTGCACTGCATTCCAACGAAAACATTACCCATTAAGTTTTGCAAGAACTCGCGGAGTTCAGCATCCGAACAGAATGTGCACGTACTCAGAGGATCTTTGTGTCACTTGGCAGCACCTCGTGTGTACCAAACCACGAAAGAAAATGAGCGGACATACTCATAAAATAGTCAAATTGTACACTATTTATTCAATCGTGGAAAACGGATGAGCCTCCCAAACTGCACGTTGTCTAAGCTTCAATAGTCCGCGCAGTCAAAACGCGTCGTTTTAGGTGTTACGAGGACAGCAGGCGCCCAACGGTCCAGTATAACCGGACCACCACAATTGCAACATCTCCATGCAAGGGCTGTTTAAAATGGCATACGGTTCACTGGTAAGAAGTGAGGTTTAAACATTACGACAAACATTTATTTTCAGCTGTTTTGATTGATTTCTGGCTGCAAGTGCCCATGAGTACAGACTTGCCCATGGAAGGAAGCGCTTCTTCTTCCTCGGTTTGACCTGGCGCTTCGCTTGATTAAACAAGGGCCATCTCGTTCAAGCGCCTACTTTCAGGCACTTATGGGTGCAGCTTCTAGATCAAGCCTTTCTTGAGTCGCTTTAGTGGCACCGAACATGCGTTAATCAAGGCGCGGACTTTGCTACAATTTCAAGATGCGCAGCGCTTTTTTTTGGGAGCGGATAGCACATGATTTTTTATTAATGCGGCAGCGAACGGCTCAAGCGTGCACACAATCGTACATTTTCGTGTGTACTCGAAAGTGCATTGCTCGAGTGTTTCAAGAACATCAGGTGGTGGATGAGAGTGGAAATTTCAGGTGGCCGTACCATCAGCACTTAGCTGTGGAAGAGCAGTCGATAAAAATGTACGCAGTGTACCACTTCAAATTACTGAAACGTGGCTTTTTGCCAAGTCTAGCCCTTTGTTTCTGCGCTCGCTAAAGTGGTGCCCTAATGGAATTTATAGAGAAAACTTCGCAACCGCATTTGTAGATGAATATTTCAGCAAAATTACTCAGTTGTTAGGCTACTTAGTTCAGTCTATTGTGTTCAAGATTGCCTTTTTGCATCTAGAACATCACCTGAAAATAGACGATGACGCCAATTACTGTTTCCACTCTTTCAGCTGTTTGCAGCACTGTGGAGGCAACGGATTTGCTTAGCCAATAATACGAATGAAAATGGACGTCTTTATCTACACCCCTTGATTACACGCCACTCCCATCTGCACTTAAGCGTCGGCTTCTATACATGCTCTTAGCTTTCGGCTGCTTGGGCAACACTGAAGGAAAAAAAACATGAACATGAAGACACCCATAAACGCTCGTTTCTTCCATCGCAAATTTTGAAATTCTTAGTCATCTCTATTAGGTCTGTGTATCTTAGTAGGTAAACGTATCCTAAACTTTGTTATATTTGTGTTCTGACACATATAAAGCAACGATAAAGCACACATGATAAGCACACATGATAAAGCAATGTGTCTCTATAAGGCACTGTTTCGAAGAGTTTTTTTTTTTTGTTCTGGAGGACAAGGTTGAATGGATGGGGCCGAAGAAACAGTTCATTTCACTAAAATGTACAAAGAAGTAAACATACTTCGTCGTCGACCTAAAATGATTTAGAGAGCACGAATGATTGCACAGTTTTTTTCTGGACTTCTTGGCATTAGCCAAGCAGAAATCGGATTTTCCGATTGAAGTGGGTGAGAACTTCTTCATCAGTGCAACCACGTTGTTTCAGCGGAACTGCTCATGATTGACCACTGATTAAGTAAAAATTGACACTCTCAAGTTTATTTCACGTATGTCTCCAATAAAATGACTTGGGGTATAGCCGCCGTGGTAGCTCAGTTAGTAGAGCATCGAACACGTTATTCGAAGGTCACAGGTTCGGTTCCTGTCCACGGCTAGTGAACGTTTCACCCACTTTTCTTTTTACCATTTATATTACAATTCGGTCTAATAACGTCCCCTGTACATATTGTCTGTTAGATGTCACTATTATGTGTCAGACTTGCAAAAACAAGCCCTTAGGTATAGACGTTATCAGTATATATATATATATATATATATATATATATATATATATGAATAAATATATATATATATATATGTGTGTGTGTGTGTGTGTGTGTGTGTGTGTGTGTGTGTGCGTGTGTGCGTGTGTGTGTGTGTGTGTGTGTGTGTGTGTGTGTGTGTGTGTGTGTGTGTGTGTGTGTGTGTGTGTGTGTGTGTGTGTGTGTGTGTGTGTGTGTGTGTGTGTGTGTGTGTGTGTGTGTGTGTGTGTGTGTGTGTGTGTGTGTGTGTGTGTGTGTGTGTGTGTGTGTGTGTGTGTGTGCCTATACTTAATAGAATGAAACACATACCTGAGTTGGACCAGGTATGATAGTTCCAGGATTCTGAGGTGACCCAGGCTGAAATGAGGACAGAACCAAAATCAACAGAAGGCATATCAAACGAGTGCATACAACTAAATGTTACTCCTAAAAATTATAGCTTTTACAGAAGAGTTGTATTTGCACGTTTGAGCAACTCCTTTTGTAGTTATCTCGAATGTATGTGCACTATGAAAGACGTGGAATCAGCAAAACCTATTTATTCCATCATTTTCATTTAATATGTGAATAGAAGTTGGCAATTCGTGTTGAAAACTATTGATGTGTGTTGTGCAATCTTATTTGCTGAGTTACTTGCGTTTTAGTGCAAGAATGTAGAAATATTTACGTCACGTATTGAGTGAGCATCGGATGTTGTTGTTGGAAAACACCGCAGGTTGAAGTTGCGTGGGGTGCCTAAGCTATATCTGCTCTCCTTGCGCGAATTTTCGCGCGCATTCTACTGAACAGGTTACTGGTGATATTGAATCTCTAAGACAGACAATTGATGAGTAATTATTGGTATGAGAGCTGCTTCTGCGCGCAGTTCAAACACAATTATCTTCTTTAGTTAACTGATATAGCTGGCCACGTTATACTGCTGTTTCTATTATAAGAGTACCGAACACATGCGGCCTAAAACATTTCTAGTTTAATTGAACTTACCAGATTTAAGTGAAATCTCTCTTCAATACTCTAAAACTAATCAGTATACGCTGGTAACGAGTATACTTGATAGGGTGTTTACAAATAGGTGATGAGTGAGGCCATGTACACAAAATATTTGAGTGTGGAAAATGATGCTTGTCTACATGCCTGCTTATCCAACATAAACAGTTGGCTGTTTTATATTTGGCCTTGATTACTTTTTGCAGTATGTTAGCGAATCATCAAATTCCGCTTATTTTATTTTGTGCATCTTGGGCTGAAGAGACGGCATTCACAACGAAAAAGGAATTTAAGTGGCTCGTTATCTTGCGCTTGTTGAACTGCACATGGTATGGCACTTTCTGAACAACCACTAGTAAACCATAAACAAGGTTACATACGTTCTCCTATTGAACTTCAATGAAAGCTGTGACGTGTTCCTGGAATGTCACAAGTTCCTATAGCATTGTTTCATGTCCGAATGCTCATCACACTTGAAGCAAAAAATGAAAATAGAGAGACTGTGGCCCCCTACTATACGGTTTCCTTTTTTCTCTCTCCTCTTGATAGCCCGACTTTCTATCTGATAGATCAACTTGCTGTGCATGTCATTTGATTCACTTTTCACTGTTTCCACACTACAGGCTTCTATTGCTGAAAAACTGGAGCGATGTGGATGTAAAAAGAACCCGCACAGATATTTTGCACGGAAAGCAGTATACCTAGTATCGTTGTTTCGCTTGAAATTATGATTACACGCGTTGCTTCAGAGTCACAACTTTGTATAGCATGACTTGATTTGCAACTTCGCTCCACAGATGAAACACGAAATGAAAACGCACGTTCCGAGGTCTCCTGAAGTGTGTCTTTCTCCCCTCTGTCGTCTTTTGGTTGTGCAATCACTTATCTGATACAGCGCGTTGGCGTTGGCGTTACTTGCCCCACCACATTCAAGCTACGTTTGCTGGAATATCCATATTTTTTGAGGTTTGAATCCCTAAAAGCTGTAGTATGATGGTTAGGGAGGCAACTTCAGGTTTCCACAAATGTTGATCATTTGGGCCTTCAACGTGTATCGAAATAATACATAACAACGTGGAACTATCTCGCTGTAATTGAACTACGGCCACCACTGCTGGATTTCAAGCACATTACCTTGAGGCGAGCATTCCAGTACCACAACCATCGGTGAAACTTTGCCTACTATAAAATTGTGATACTGTAAGAAAGAGGCGTTCCGGATGTTCCAATCCTCCCATTGAGTTTGCGTCCTGAATGAAGAATTCGCTGCGGTGGCCTGCCGTTCATTTAAACGAGAACTTGGCTCTGCAAGTATTGCAACGGTATTTTAATACACACTGTCCTCCCCAACCATCAGCGGCATGCGCTGTGCATATAGGAAGTGGCGTCTCAAACCTAAATGCATTAAAATTGAGAGATGTAAGAAGTGCCGAGAAGTAATTTGCTTGACTTGGACGACAGGCGGGTGTGTGCTTGTGTTCAAAGCTGAGTGGCGCACTCTCTCTACACTGCCTTTCGACGTGTTCTTTTCTCTCATATGCTAAAATACGCTAGTGAAGTTTGAATACTGTGCGTTGCAACTGTAACCGAGGGTAAGCTCAAGCGTTTTTCTGAAATTACAAAAAAAATGCTTCTGATGAATTTAGCTGATATTCGCCATGCGGAAGAGACGACAACATTAATTCAGCAAGAGCACTATGGTTGCGGCAATCAATGTGCTACTTATGCTACGCATTCACTGAGCTTTGACAAGAGGGGATCTCGCCTAATTACACATTATGGAATTGCACGCAGACGTATAGAAGAAGGACATTAGGGCAGAACATTTCCCAGGATTTAGCAAGAGATTTAGAACTACACCGGGGCTTGGCAACTACAACGCTACTATAATATTTAACTAAGGACAAAGAACCACGTGGTCAGATTTCGGTGCACGTTAAAGAACCGCAGGTGGCCGAAATTTCTGTAGCCCTCGAATACGGCGTTTCTCAAAATCATGTGGCGGTTTCGGGACGTTCAACACTACATATCAATCAATCAATCAATCAATGAACAGCTGTGAGATCAACGCAACAGCTACATCAGTACTATATTGACCACAGAAGGTGCTTTCGGGGCGGTTAACTTCAAATCATATATTCTTTCAGTCTTGTTTGTTTGTGATATATCGGGGCCTATATGAGCCTTCATGATAAAGATCACAGTATTTTAATATACATAGGTCAGCAAAGAAATAAATATGTAACTTTGTGTTGTAGTGTAGCATATATTGTTATTATGAATCCTGGTGTCCTGTCCAGATGAGTTCCGCAGCTGCTTTTGATATCTTGTTGTGCATTCTTCGAACATCAAACATAACACACATGCATTGGCATAGAACTCTTACCTGACCTGGCCGAGGCTTCAAACTCATCAGCGCTGGATAGAGTTGCTAGAAAAATCACAACACGACAACGACGATTGAAAAAAGTACACAAGTGGTGTGTTTGAACACATTGTTTTTGGATAGAAAGTTCTTTTTGAAGAAAGAAGCAGTAACTGTAACGTAATGATTGTTGTACAAAAGCCACTTTGCATTAGTAGAACCAGATGAAGTCAACAGCCGCGTAGGCCGAGAAGAGATAGAGGACACTCATTGTGGTCTTGAGCAACCTTGTATTCTGAAGGTGTGAATTCAAATGAACTGAAATGAAAAAAAAAATGTCTACCATGGTGTTTGGATGTTTTTATACAGCTGTAGCTATTCATTCAATGTAGAGTTTCTTGTGTCGTTCATTGTTCCTTCTCGCACTCTTTTGCTATCTTCTTACTAAACTAGCCATGTAAAGCTTAAGAGAGAGCGATGCTCATTGATCTTAGCGGTTTGACGTGGTCAATTCTCGGATGATGCTAGATGTTCATTTAGCGCAGACTAAGCAGAGCCTATCCAGAGCCTGTCACTGACCTTGCGAGAACCCCCAAATTTCAGCGTCAGCGCTAACGCGCAGCGCTGGCTGAGGCGTCCCTGAAAGAAATGCGTAGTGTGTCTACAATGCTGAACACTGCTGATCAGCCACAACGTGGACAGTTTGTGGGGGACGTTGGATATTCCAACTATAGCTGAGAGCTTCGCTTTTGAATTGTATGAAGTTACTTGCAGTCAGGGCGAAATACGAAGAATGTGCAGAGTGGTAATTTTCTAGCCGTTCGGCGACGCTGGAGCTCATGAGCTAAAGCATCTGGCTTTTCGCCAATAAGGAACATGTTCGCGATAGTAAACTAAACGGTCTCTGGTGAAGCAGTAGTGCCTTCTGCCCTCCTCCTTTGTATAAATCTGACCCCCCTTATTTACACATGTGACGATGTTACAAGTAACTCATTTATTAAATAATAAGCGATGCACCTAGCTCAGCGAACAAGGTGGTGCCAGTTCATGAACAACCAGCAACCGACGTCGTATTTCTCTTTCATGCAGCAAGGCTGCGGCGGCTGTTCTGTATCATAAGCTCTTCGGCGGTAAAAGCACCATCTCGGTGCTTGAGCTACTCGCATGCGGTATGAAGAGGGTGATAAGACTTCAGTCGAGCTATGTGCACGATGTCCCTTGAAGCTGACGATGATGACGATGGATCGGCTCGAACAATTTCATAAGCAACGTCAGTCACCTGGCGAACGACGTGATGTGGTCCAGCGTGGCATGACAGCAGCTTTTCAGAAAGACCTACATGCTGAGTGGGGTACCAGAGAAGGACAAGAAAATCCGGTGAAAAGTGCACGTTTCGATCATTGGAATCGTAAAGCTCATTTTGGTGCTCCTGTAAGGCCTGCAGATGGGTGCGAGCGAGTTGGCGTGCGTGGTTGGCTCGCGCGATAGCTTCACTGGCATATTCAGTGAATGAGGGCAGCAAGGTGTCAAAGGGTGAAGTGGGTTTTCGGCCGTATAAAAGATAGAATGGCGCATAGCCGGTAGTGTCATGATGCGACGAAATATATGCGAATGTCACAAATGACAAATGAACGTACCAGTCCTGGTGGTCAGCCGCTACGTATTTAGAAAGCATGTCGGTTGAGGCGCTCTGTAAAGCCGTTTGTTTGCGGATGGTACAAAGTGGCAAACTTGTGCTTGGCAGAGCAAGAGCGCCAAATTTCGTCAATGACAGCTGATAGGACGGTCCCGTCTCGGTCATAGTGAACTTGGCGTGGAGCTCCATGTACTAAAATGATATCGTATACCAGAAAGTCCGCCACATCGGTTGCGCAGCTCGTTGGAGGTGCTCGTGTGATAGCGTACCATGTCGCATAGTCAGTGGCGACACGAATTCATTAGTTGCCTGAGCTCGAGATCGGGAATGGGCCAAGCAGGTCGAGGCCAACTCGAAAAACGGGTTTAACGGGAATGTCGATTGACTGAAGGAACCCAGCTGGTAGGGAAGATGGCTTCTTGTGGATATGGCAGGGCTCACAAGCGGCGACGTAGCGTCGAACAAAACGGGCAATACCAGGCCAAAAGAAACGACGACGTAAACGGTCGTATGTGCGAGAGACGCCCAAGATGCTCGCCAAAGGAGCGTCATGAAGTTGATTTGATATGATTGATTTGTGAGGTTTAACGTCCCAAAACCACCATATAATTATGAGAGACGCCGTAGTGGAGGGCTCCGGAAATTTAGACCACCTGGGGTTATTTAACGTGTACCCAAATCTGAGCACACGGGTCTACAACATTTCCGCCTCCATCGGAAATGCAGCCGCCGCAGCCGGGATTCGGTCCCGCGAACTGTGGGTCAGCAGCCGAGTACCTTAGCCACTAGACCGCCGTGGCGGGGCACGCGTCATGAAGTTGGTTGAGGACAGTCGCACGAAGATGTGCTGGTATGACGAAGAGTAAGTCATGGCCATATGGATCGAGGTTACGGCGATACAGGATCCCTTCTTTAAACAGGAACATTTGTAGAGATGCGTCGTGAGGCATTGACACAAGCTTGTTAATGGTGGTTCGCAGGGAAGCATCCCGGCGTTGTTCGTGGCCAAGGTTGAGTAGCTGCGTCACAGACAGAACGTCTAGAAAGATGTCAGTATGGGTGCCTTCTTCCACAGCGTAGCGTCATAAACAATCCGCATCTTGATGCAACCGCTCTATTTTGTACGTTACGGCAAACGTGTATTCTTGTGAACGTAGGGACCAACGAGCGAGGCGTCCTGTGGGATCCTTGCGTGAGGCAAGCCAGCAGAGCGCGTGGTGATCCGTGACTACTAGGAATGGACGCCTGTATAAGTATGGGCGAAACTTGGCGACTGCCCACGCAACAGCGAGACAATCACGCTCCATGATTGAATAGTTGCGCAGGGCGGTAGGTAGCAGTCCGCTTGCATAAGCTATATCACGGTCATGTCCGCGTGGATGTTCCAATCGCATTGCTCCTATGACTTTCCCACTAGCGTCAGTGCGAACCTCGGTTGAAGCTGGTGGATTGAAATGAGCTAAAAATGGCGACGTTGTAAGGAGGGTTGTGAGCTGAGAAAAAGATGAGGCTTAATCAGAACCCCCGAAAAACGGGGCGTCTTTCTTCAGGAGGTTTGTGAGTGGGCGTGCAATGATCTCGAAGTCCTTATTAAAGCGTCGGAAATTAGAGCACAAGCCCACAAAACTGCGAAAGCCGTTGGTGGACTTCGGAACAGGAAATTCCATGACAGCGCAAATTTTCTCGGCATCCGGGCGGGCTCCTACGGCCTCGACGAAGTGTCCAAGTTCGGTTATTTGGCGACGAGCGAAGTGATGTTTCGAAGATTTCAATTTAAGTCCGGCTCGACAAAAAAAATTCAAGAACTGTTGATGAACTATCGAGATGGGAGTCGAATGTGGGCGAGAAAACGATAATGTCGTCTAAATAACATGAGCAGGTTGACCATTTGCACCCTTGAAGCGATGAGTCTATCATTTTTTCGAATGTGGCCGGCGCATTACAGAGACCGAAGGGCATAACTTTGAAGTAATAAAGACCGTTAAGAGGGACGAATGCAGTCTTCTAGCGATCCATTTTGTCTACAGCGATCTGCCAATTAGCCAGATTGAAGGTCGATAGTACACAAAGGCATATGTACCATCCTTCTTTCTTATCAGGACGACAGGAGTCGCTCAGGGGCTACACGAGGGCTCGATTATGTCTTTTACACGCATCTTTTTGACTTCCTGTTGTATGACTGTACGTTCGCACGTGAAAACACGGTATGTACCTCGGTGAATGAGACTCGCGTCACCAGTGTTGACGCAATAAGTAACAACACTCGTTCGGCTTACGGCCGTGCTGGCGAAGTGGAAAATGTCACTATCTGACTCCAAGATGAAACGTAGGGTTTCCGTTTGATCAGGAGCGACGTCTTATGTTACCACGCGGTCAACGTTGACGCTTGATGAACGGAATAGAGTTGGGTCATTGTATGAGGTGCAGCATTCACACACTCTGAAGGGCTCAACCGTATGGTCTTTTCGGGCAGTTATTTCTGCCAGAGAGATACCTAGGGGAAGAATTTGGGAATGAGGGCAAAATTGACAATAGGAATGCATGTGCGGTTTTCAACAATTGTCAAAATCGTATGCGGAACAACAACTCCATGCTTAATTATCACGGCACGAATTGGTGCAACCGTGTAAACGCCGTCAGGTAAAGGTGGCGCAGAGGAGAGGTCGATGTGTGTAACACAATCAGGCGGAAGGCGTACGAAATCAATGCAGGAAAGACGGCTTCGGGGTAGGTTGGTCTGATCGAAAAGTAGAGGCATCTGAAGGCCAAGGCAGCCGGCTGAACAGTCTATAAGGGCCGGGTGAGCATTTAGAAAATTCATACCTGAAATTGGATCATGAGGGCGATTTTCTATAACGTTGAAAAAAACAGCAGTGCTTGGAACTGAAACTGTGCGACCACTGCGAAACACAAGGAAGAGTGCACAGGATAAAAAGGAGCGCGTGCCGACATTAGAGGCCGAACAGCGTTCGAAACAGTTCTTGGCCAAACATCGGGTCCGGAGAACTCGTTCACCACGTCGGGGGGCGGTTCAGTTACTGCAGTCTGGCTAGGTGACTGCCCCAAGACTCAGGCAAGGTGCCGCGGTTCCCGCCTCCATCCAGCTTGGCTTTGGATTCTCGTCTGCTGTGGGCTGCTGTTCCGGCTGCAGTTCCAGGCGGCTGGCACGGCCCCGGTGTGCTGCTGGGACGAGTTTGTAGCGGTGGACCTACCAAGCCACCACAACTATACTGCTGCCGCTGTGAAAGACAGCCATGTCATGGTGCGGGCCACCGCCCCGGGTGATCAGCGTCTACAAGTCACAAGCTTAACAAGGCTAAAACTTTAGTTGAGACGCGCATTCAGCAAAGGATTGCTTTGACAGCCTAACTGTATACAGTGTTATTTCAGTAAGATTGGTTCTTATATATATATATATATATATATATATATATATATATATATAGTGGGAGTAATAATTCAATGGGCCAGTTAGTCTTCGTGAAGGTATGAGATATGGCACAACGGGAGCGTTGTCAACAAGGATAAATATATTTATTTCCCAACAGTTTCGGGAGGGGTCCTCCCTTCATCAGGGGATGAGTTATATATATATATATATAAATATATATATATATATATATATATATCTGTGTGCGTGTGGGTGTGTGTTTGTGTGTGTGTGTGCGTGTTCGTGCGTGCGCGTGTGCGTGTGTGTGTGTGTGTGTGTGTGTACGCACGCGCACTCCTGGTTTCATTGAGTTGATTGGCTAGCAATCCTGAGTCAAAAAAGTTATGGTATTACACCAGAACTATAGTACACATTTCTGTGTAGTATACATGACTATGCTATGATTCGCCATCCGCACTTGCTTCCTCTCGCCTCCAACCTCAAAACTCTCTCCCTCACTCTCATTCCCGCAATACACCTGCTGGCGCACATATACAATGCTGTCCGAGGGATCCAATCTGCCTTACGACACCTACTTTCCTAACCGTTCTCTACTATACGGAAATGCATCTTCTGTTCTATATGGTACTAGCGTAACAGATGGAGCATGGATTAAAGATTAAAGCGTGAGATGTGAGCATGGATTGAATATTAGGAAGGTTTTATAAGGTGTTTTATGGCGATATCAATTATATAGACAATCTCGGCTAGATTTTGTCGCCGCTGTCGGCGTCACTCACTGTATGTGTATACGTATCTATAAACATGAAAATTCAAAAAGAAAAACAACAAGAAAAAGACTCCGGTACGTTGATTCATGAGTGCGAAGCGTTAACCACTGAGCCACTGAGAAGCACGTTTTTCACCATTCCAACGGCAAGCCATTTATAGTTAATATTTTCCGCTGCTGACGGGCATCCTATAAGAAATATTGTGGTTTAGCATAAACAGCCAGATGGCGCAATGAGCGCGCGTCGCCAGATCCAAGGGCAGCGCCCACTCTAATCTCTCACGCGTACTTCACCTCGCTTAGTGGAGGGGGACCACGTTTTCTCTCGCGCCCTTACCTAGCGCTGGGGAGGAGGGGAGGATCGTACATCTCGCCTGGACTCGGGCTTTACCTGGGAAGATTCTGTTGTAGATACCGGGCACACAAAGGTCACTACAATGATTGCAGTTTCCGTTAGCGAAGAGTGCGCGCTTTTCAGACACAGTGAGGTAACAACTGAGACACCTAATTGTATGCATCTATCTGTACCTGTGATTATGTTTCATGTGTAGTTTGTGCCTGAAAAACGGGGTGCACGTTTCGATCCCCTTTCCATTCGGCACTTGACCTTCCAAGTTGTTGCTAGCGTGTTCATTGCTTTGCCTTTGCGGCAAAGCGGTGAATTTTCATAGTGCTTTACTGCCTATTTTTGAAGTTTGTGGCTAACTTTCTATAGGTGATTTTAAATCATTATTTCAAAAATCGGTACCTATATGACCAGTATTTAACCCAAGATTTGACTTTTGAGTACAGTTGAATATTGGTTTTTACAATACCTGGAGAAGCCGAGCTTTCTGGGAAAAGGGTGTTAAAATAGATGAGCTAGAGCTCAGCGAAGTCATCAGGACACGTCAGTAGTGTACACTGCTTAAAAATGGGCACGTTCTATGTTATGGTGGGTTAGTTCACAGAAGGTTACTTGGGGTTTTTTACACAACCAATATTGCTGGCAACATAGACAGATATAGCATAAACTAGATGGAGGAAACTATAGTAATTAGGTTGACAATAGGTACAAAATGAAGGTGGTACAGGCCTCCGCACTTACATGGAGACATTATCATCGTTTGTTTGGACGCTTCTATGAACTCGTAAGGTAAGCAAATAATAAAGTGAAGATACAGTAAGTTATACTGATGAGTAACTTAAATACCAATCTGGACAACAAACTGGCTGGACATAATGCAGTGCAAAATTATGGCATCAATTCTACAAATTCTAGGGGGCAGTTATTAGGAGAGTTCGCAGAAAGAAATAATTTGCGTATCCTGAATACCTTCGACAGAAAACGGTCTTATCGTAAGTGGACATGGCGAAGTTGAAATGGCGAAGCTAAAAGTGAAGTGGACATCACTTTGAGTGCACACCCAGGCATTGTAATAGATGTAAAAACAGTTCGCAAGATCCGATGAAGTAACCATAGAATGCTAAGAGCTCGAATTCACTGAAATTTAACAAGCAAAAGCCTAAAGTAAAACGCAAAAAACCAAATATTGAGCCAGCGGTGAGAGGGAAAGCACAGGGATTCAGTTTCGCTTCAGAATATGTTGGCGGCTCTCAACAAGGTAACAGATGCTAGCGTCGTCACAATGAGCAATCATCTTACTAGTATAATCCAAGAGACTTTAGGAGAATTGGTAGTTACAGTCATTACACAGTACACTGGAAAATTATCCCAGGAAACAAAAGGTCTCATTAAGAAACGGCAACCCTGATAGCCTCAACTTAAATCAAAAAGCAGTACTAGTGGAGCCTTCGAAGGTAATATATAAGCAAATGATAGCCAACATCATAAAGAATAACATGAATAAAATCATTTAAGCTGTAAAAAAGTGGCAGTAGACTAAATGTTGCTTAAGAAAGTTGCATTAGTAACAGGCAAAAATTGGATGTATGCATTAAGACACAAGGAAGGCAATGTCATAACCACTATAGATATAATAGTCGAGATGGTGGAGGAGTTCGACAGAGGTAATTGAAGAAGCATAAATAAACAGGGTGTATCATAAGGAGCAATAAAATCCCAGATGAATTTAACATTGTACCAGTAATGACAGGAGAACTAATGAAACCCCTACAAAATTGCAAAAAGGCAAAGCTGCTGCTAAGAAGAGGGTAACAACCGACCTGCGAAGATGGCGGACAAATTGTGTAAGAAAAACTCGCCACCTTATATACGAAGCACGTTTTCAAACGAAAGGTACTAGAACCTTGGGAGGACAGCCACATGATATTAATCTATAAGGAGACGTCAACGACTTGAAAAAGTTCAGGCCGATTAGCTTGCTGTCTGTCCCCTAAAACAGTTTACAATAGTATAAGCTAATACAGTTAGGGCGGCATTAAAGTTCAAATAATCAATGAACCAAGCAGGGTTCTGTATGGGCTACTTCACAATACACCATATATGTACTAACACTCGGGTAATAGATAAATGCGCGCAATGCAATCAACATGACTTCCATAAATTACGAGAAAGCGTTACACTCAGTCCAGACATCACGAGTGATCCAGTCACTACGGAATCAGGGCATCGATGAACTCTACATAAACATACCGGAAGGAATCTACGGCTGATTCAAAGCGACCATAGTTATTTATGAAAATAGTAACAGAATCCCAATAAAAATTATGCAAAGCAGAGAGAAATTATGCGTGTTTATCAGAGGTTTCAAGAGCCCCATGCTGGGAAGTTAGCGATAAGACTTGATAATAGAGTACCTTAGTAACCTGCGATTTACTGTTGACATTTCCTTGATTAGGAATTCATGGGATGAATTACAGCTCATGAGTACCACAGTGGACGTGGAAAGCAGAATAGTAAGTATGAAAGTTAATGATGTCGCGGTACAACGCGAACAAAAAATAGGGAGGTGTTGACACGGCGATAACAGTAAAAATTTAACGTGTTATGTGGAGACATTCAACGTATATTCTGCAGAAGCGAATTGCCTATCTTTGAAACAGAGAACTCAGAGTTAGGCGGACATCGTTACCTATCCCCGCCTTTGCATCCTCAAAACCACCACCACTAGCTCATAGTTCACCACCTCACCAACCTGCCCTCTGACACCCGTGTTTTCTGCACAAACTATCGTCATGAACTGTCCTCACTTTAGCATGTAATGCACGATTGAACTAATAGGTGTCAGTTCTTGTCTCACTTCACCACGTACACGCAAGTGTGAGATACCTTTACTGATTCGAAAAACCACTGACGCGGAAAGCAGACTAGTAAGTATGGAAGTTAATAATGCCGTTGTGCAACGCGAACAAGAGTCAGGGAGATGTCGACATGGCGCTAGCAGCGTGTTCTATGCAGTTGAAAAGCAAGATCGCAGTCTTTCTGAAGGCAATCCTAAAGCCCACTACATGATTGCCGCTGAATCCTTTCATGGTCGGTTTTGTTCACTTGTATACTTGCGTGATTTACTTTGCTCTCAAAGAGCATCGCCGCCATGCTAAAGCTGTTGTGGAATTTGTTTAAAAAAAGTCTGGAGCAATCAGTCGCTCTCATAAGGCTTCATGCACACTACGTCAACAAGTTCAGGACGGTGCTGGCAACGCTTTGTACTATATGAATGGTCCGAGATGATTTCTTAAGTAACATCACTGACCAGTTGTATAGGTACCCTCAAGGTAAGGTCAAAAGTAACTCTAGGTATCGACCCGCTGGGCATAGTCTAAAGTAACTCTTCTGCAGTTCTTGGAGGCATTGAGTGTGAAGTTCAGATGTGCGGTGTTTTCTACAGATTTCACTAACTACTTAGCAAGTCGGCACGAAAGTTGTAGACATCTGCGACTATGCAAAGTTATGCAGCAAAAGGAGCCAGGCTGAAATTTCATTTCTGCGCTGCACAAGACAAACAAATCAGCCATCGTTCGTTAGATTGTCCGAAGGACGGAGAGATCAAATTTGCATTTTTAAACAAGCAAATTATTAGGCTAGTTTTCGCAATCAGCTATTAGATAAACAAATAAGAACACAATCAGGGCCTCAGCTTGGTAAAGCACTCACGTGTCTCATTCAAATTGCATAGTGTGTAAATGCAGCAGGTTAGAATGGCCATCCCTGTTTTATTTTTTCGCGTATTACCTGAATTACTTCTTTTGTCAAGTGGACATGTTTAAGTAATCTTTATAAAATGTATGGCCTATTCAAATCGCTTTCAAAAATTAAATTGTAATTTGAAACTGTTATATCGGCTACATTTTTTACATTTTTGTCTTACGCGGAGAGTGAGCGAACGGTGGTATTTTGTCTTAAAATACGTTATCGAAGGCTTGTTTGATGCCTCGACGCATTGTAGCAAGCGGAAATTTCGTGGCTTACTACAATGCGGAATCATCGTACGAAGTGTGTCTTAGCCGTCGTAGCGTACGCTTCCTGGCGGCCCGTTGTGAATAAACCAAAGATTGCAAAGAAAGAAGGACGTGAAATGCTTTTGTGGCTGCCTTATGTCACACAAGACAGTAATAGTGTTAACTAGTTGTTATCGCCCAACAATATATTTCTAATCGCAATTTGTGGGTTAGCCCGAGATAGTTTTAATTCATGCAACAATGACGCTTTGTCTCTGACATGCGGTTGCAGCTGTCGCGAGGCAACGGTGCCATGAAGAAAGTTTGTTGCTGCCGCTTGTCGCTCTCGCTAGGAAATCACGTGCATGCGGTTACGGCTTTAGCGAAGCTAATTGCATTCGCGAAGGGCAACGTCAATACCAACGAGGGGCGACCCCATGAAACCGAACACAATCGTAGGCAGTGGAAAACCAGTGACACCGATGAGGTGTGAGTCAAGAACAGCGATCGTGTTCGAGAAAACAGTCGGCGCACGGATAAAACCGACGGGACGCGAGCCAAGGAAGCCGAGTGCGAACGTGTTTAACGGCTCCAGTTCTTAGCGTGTGAACAAACGTTCACTCGAGTAAACGCAACACCGTGATTTGCTTCGAACCGCTTTCCCAGAACCCGCATCGACGCCCGTTTCAACTAGGTGAACGCCGTGTGCACCGCTGCTACTTCACATCCCGCCAGGTTTCCCCTTGTGGAAATGGTGCAAAGTTTTTAAACTCAAAGCATTTCTTAGCGAACTTCGGCGACTTTGAGCTTATCTATCTCTCTATCTATATATCTATCTCTCTATCTATCTATCCATCTATCTATCTATCTAGCCGCCTAGGACTTTTAGCTCTGCTGACCACCCGGATAATGGTATCGATACCAAGCTTGACATGGCATAACATGACTGTATGAAAAGCATATTTGACTGGTAATAATATGAAAAGCATTTTATGTATTTAGAAATGTCATGACTTAATTTCATGGTCTTGCTGCTCTTGCGGTGGTCTCGTTCACATGACATGTTGCAAAAACTTGTATGGTTTGGCATGAGTGAGTTGTGAACACAAACGGCAGACCTTAACATGACAATTATGACATGCATGTCATGCAACAACATGACTAGAAGCCACGCTCACGATGCCCTCGCAGCTATTTCGCTAAGGTCACATATACAAAATTTGGAATTATGGTACGTGAATTGATGACAAACGCATGCGACTGGCGAAAACATGTTATTGATGAAAGACGTGTCATGTAACAACATCACGCCAAGCTCATGATGCGCTGGCGGCAGTTTCGCTTGCTTCACTTATACCAAACTTGGTATTACAGGCCATGAATAAATGTCGAAGGAATAAAATTGGTGCAAACATGATAAAAATGAGATGCGCGTAGTGTAACAACATGACTACATGCTACGGTCGTCATGCGCTCGCGTTCGTCTTGCTAGCTACCCATGTACCGAATTCGGCATTACATGACGCGAACGAATGACGTAGGTCAATGACACATCCAAACTTGATAACCACGACATGCGTGTGATGTACCATCATGACTACATGCCACACTCATGATGCGCTCACGGCCGTTTAGCTAGCTTTACTTCTGCCAAAAGTGCTATTACGTGACGTCAATTGATGACGAAAGTATGAGACTGGCACAAACATGATATTCACGAGATGCGTGTAATGTGAGAACATAACTACATGCCACAGTCAAGGCGCCAATACATTTAGAGGCGACATGGTGCGCGTGCTTGCCGGCGCTCATTTCGTCGCGTCACGCCAGCGTTGCCACGCCAGGCGCTGGTCCTACCGTATACTTGCAGAAGCGAGCCGCACTGCGTTGCTTTGTCGCATATGCGTTCCAGCGCATCCGGCATCCCTCCGTCACGAAAAGAGGCAGACACAGTGCTGTCTAGATAACGCATCAACGCGAAATGTAGCATGTCACATTTTGCGCCGGTTGCCATTGAGCCACGCCGATGAACGCGGGTCGTGTCGGTGGCGCCTGGCGTAAAACTATAGAATTTGCTGACGTATAGCGTCGCTGTGCCCAGCGTGTGCGTGCGTCAACATCACGTTGGAGTATGTTGCGCCTTTCATGATGCCTTCGCGGCTGTTTCGCCAGCTCAAAAAAAACCAAATTTTGTAGCACATGACGACAATAGATGACGAAGGTATATTATTGGTGAAAACATATCAATAACGACACTCGTGTCATGCAAGAACATGGCAACATACCACGATCATAGCGTGCTCGCGGCCGTTCCGCTAGCTTCACATATACTAAATTTGGCATTACTGAGGTGAATAGATGAAAATTCGAACGACACACAGAAACATGATAATGATGACACGGACGTCGTGTACGGCATAATTTACCTCCACGTCGTAACGTTGTGGCAATCTTGAAGTGACATATCAACATTCCTCATTCGTGTTTCGCATATCATCGATTCCCACTGTACGTGAGATCTGCTAATTTTTTCTTGGCCCATTCTCATCTGCCTCACCATTTCCTCTCTTATTTCAGCCCATTTCCTTCCTCTGGTTCATTTTAACGAACAGAGTTTTCGCCTAACAATCACCTCTGTTATGCTTACCAGCTCTTAGCGTTGTGTGTGCCCTGTTGAACGGTTTTACTTGGCTATAGTAAGAGGCCAAAGAGCCCACACATAACCATCAAATATACAATGGCTCTAAATAAAGTCGAGTTTACGGCACTTAACCACATATAAGTGTTAGAGCACAACTTGGAGAGTAACAAACTATACTCAAGAAAAATAAATCTCCGTGAACCTGTATCATAGCAATTAGGTCATATTGAGAAAACTTTTAAAATTATATGCCATGAAATCTTCGCTTTGATAGCAAGTGATTTAGAACCTAACACCAGTTCTCTCGTGTTTTCTTGTCAAAGACTAAAAGACAAATTAACCTTTTTTATGAGAGAAACAGGCAGCCTTTTCAGGCCTAAAGAGAGCTCTTTTTGTTCATAAATGTTATTCGCTACAGTAGTTGCAGCTTCCTATTGGCATTGGCTTTATCACGTAGTCTGGTGTATTTGTAGCTCATAGAAAAACGTTGATCACTGACCTGTCACTAAGTACTCTTTATCACGACTAGAATCTGCCGATCGTGATGCAAAAACTACCTTTTATGATTGAGCTTCATTTTTCCTGTAGTTCACATGAATTTTAGAAGCCGCCTTGAAGCACGTATACAAGGTACTTCTATTAATTTCTCAAAACGCTAAGCCTCTAAATGTGTGTAAAGAATTCAATGCCAATTATTTGGGTGACTGATAGGTTTCAATAGCTGGTGTGGAAACTAGTGAGAAGAAAAACCAAAACAAGGAACCTTTACCATCACTCTTCGTCATTCATTGGTGTTCGCATAATATATTTTACCTTAAGATCAAACACTTACCCGACGTGGACGAGGAATGGAGCTTGGTGGCTGCGGAGGCTGAAATATACAGCATGACTATTGGGAACGATATGCCTGCTGACGCATAATTACAATAGTATATATTTTTCAGCAGCAGTGTTCATAAAGTTTCAGTGACAATTATCTTTTTAACGATACTCCATATAGGGCATACTTCGTAGGAAAATCAACAAATTATGAAGCCAAGAAAAGTGTAGGGCACGTTATTAAGCGCAGCTGTGACCCGCGCAAGCCTTTCTGCTGTTTGCGTGAAGTTAGAAACCTTGTTTCGAAATTGCACCACTTGGCTTCTCTCTCACGTTCTCATAATTAGGATTAGCTATTTTGTGTGTGTCTGTGTGTGCGTATATATGTATGTGTTGGGGGGTGTTGGTGACCTGAACCCATTTTTATCAGCGAGCTTCGAGAAATTGTGATGCCAAGCGAGTCTGGCAGCTCGTAAGTTTCTTCAAAATATTGTCGCCAACGAAAGAAGTCTTGCCATCACAGGAATGTGCACCGCACGCATCACAATCGCCGATCACCCCACATCTGTTCTTTTGCAGTTATTGAGCAGTGCCAAAATGAACTGATTCTTGAATTGGATTTCTTGTCCACTCATGCCGCTCTCATCGACTGTGCAACCGGCGTTCTCCATCTTGAACTGCCTCGAATTGGGGCTGTGCCGTCCTCACCGTCACACCGCTTGTGCGCTATTTATTATGTTCGGTTGTCTCCGCAAGCCACCACGTTTGCGGACTTAACGATATCAGCAGCTCTTCCTGACGGTGACTACATAATGTGTCCAACAGTGGATGTACTCTTGGCCCGAAATATTGCGATGCCGCATACCATTGTGACTATCGGGGACAACTACGTTCAGCTTCCGCTCCTCAACTTTAGTAGTTCGAGCCAAGTTCTCCCGCAAGGTATTTTGTTAGCTCATGTTTCCCCACTTGATGCATTTAGCATCGTGGCATTAGACCCTGAAGAATCCTCGTTCCCTATTGAAGCCAGCCAAGCAAACGCACCTACCGACAAAATCACGATCATGATTGCCCCCTATCTTCTGCCCCGTCAGAATGTGCAACTCCACCACGTTCTGACCACCTACCGAGATATTTTCATCATCGATTACCGCCCTTCAGGTCAAACGTCCGTCGTGCGTCATCAAATACATACCGGCGATGCTATTCCTGTTAGACGGCGACCATATCGTGTTTCCCAGTCTAAACGCCAGGTCATACAACGATAAGTCGAGAAGATGCTCTCCAAAGGAGTCATAGAGGCCTCTTCAAGTCCAAGGGCGTCACCTGTTGTTTTAGTCAAAAAGAAGGACGGCAGTTGGAGATTTCGCGTTGACTACAATGCCTTGAACAAGATAATCCGCAAGACGTATATCCGCTGCCACGAATCGACGACGCCCTTGTCTGCCTTCATGGCGTGCGATACTTTTTATCTATAGATCTGCGTTCGGGCTATAGGCAAATTTCTGTCGATGACTTAGACCGAAAAAAAACTGCCTTCGTCAATCTGGATGGTCTTTATCAATTCAAGGTTATGCCTTTCGGGCTGTGCAACGCCCCGGAAACCTTCGAACGCATGATGGACTCTCTCCTCCGTGGTTATAAATGGTCCATCTGCCTCTGCTACCTCGACAATGTGATAGTTTTTTCCCCAACACTTGAAAGCCACCTAACTCGTTTGTCGCCCATTCTAGCCATTTTCCGTCAAGCGGGGCACTAGCTGAACTTGAAAAAGTGCAATTTCGGCCGACAAGAAATCATGGTGTTTGGTCATCGCGTAAGTGCTGCTGGAGTCCAACCGGACCCTCACAGGATTAGCGCTGTGAAGAACTTTCCACTGCCTTCTTCGACCAAAGATGTTCGTTGTTTTGAGGACTTAGTCTCGTACTTCCGACGTTTTATACGCAATTTCGCTACAATTGCACGACCACTAACTGGTCTTCTCAAAAAGAACGCGCTATTTTCATGTGGCCATCGACCTGCTCGTCTCACCACCAACACTGGCTCACTTCGACCCGTCCGCGACGGCTGAAGTTTGTACAGACGCCAGTGCTCATGGCATCAGCGCCGTCCTCGCTCACCACCATGGAGGCCAAACGCGTGTTATCGCCCATGCAAGCCGCCTTCTCTCCACATCTGAGCGAAACTATTCGATAACGGAGCACGAGTGTCTTGCGCTGGTCTGAGCTGTAGCGAAATTTTGCCCCTATTTGTAAGGCCGGGAGTTTTCAGTTATTGCGGACCACTACGCCCTGTGTTGCTTGTCGTCGCTCAAGGATCCAACTGATCTCCTAGGTATCTGGGCTCAACGTCTTCAGGAGTATAACTTCGACGTAATTTATAAGTCTGGCAGGTTGCACCAAGATGCCGATTATCTCTCGCGCTATCCGGTGGACTCTGCTAGCCTCGCTGTCCATGAGACCGATTCTTGTGTGCTCGCCATACTTGATTTGCGCGACATCGGTACAGAGCAGCGCCGGGATGCAACCCTCAAGACGGTCATTGAGCGAATATCTTCAGGACATTTCAACAGTTCGCTCCGTCGATATGTCCACCGCAACAAAATTTTGTAGCGCCACTACATGAAGACTGGTGGCCCGGAATGTTCGCTAGTTATTCCCCGACGCCTACGTGCAACCATTCTTCAACATCTGCATGATGCTCCGATGGCAGGACACGTGGGATTTTCACACGCCTATCACCGCGTGCGGTGACGGTTCTTTTGGCCTGACCTGTATAAATTTGGCGCCGCTATGTCGCTGCTTGCGAGCGCTGCCAGCGTCGCAAACGTCAAGCTGTCCGTACGGCTGGCCTGCTCCAACCTATCAACGTTCCCCCGGAACCATTCTTCCGCGTTGGTCTCGACTTGCCCGGTCCTTTCGCGACGTCCGTATCAGACAACAAATGGATCGCTGTCGCAACTTACTATGCGACTAGATACGCTATAACTCGTGCCTTGCCAAGTAGCTGTGCTACAGACGGCACAAACTTTCTACTGAATGACGTCCTTCTGCGGCATGGTACTCCACGCCAGCTTCTGATGGATCGTGGCCGCTGCTTCCCCGCAAAAGTTATCGGCGAAATCCTCCGTAGCTGCTCTACCGAACATCATCTTACTACTTCCTATTATCCGCAGACCAACGGTCTCACGGAGTGTCTCAACCGAACTCTTACAGCAACGTTGTTCATGTCTCTTCTGGCCACCGTGACTGGGACGCAACGCTCCCCTACGTTACGTTTGTATACAATTCGTCAAGGCATGACACCGCCGGCTATTTTTCGTTTTTTCTTCAGTACGGCCGCAACTCTGCGTTGCCATTCGACATACTCCTTCCTTCTGATACCACCGAACCAACGGTGTATGCTCAGGACGTTGCTTCTCAAGCCCGCGTCGCTCGCCAAATGACGCACACTAGTCTCACTGCTTTTGAGGACTCACAAGAAGTCCGCTACGATGACTGGCACTGCAAGGTTGTCTACCCGGCTGACTCTCTCACTCTCCTTTGGACGCCGCATCGAAGTGAAGGCTTGTGCGAGAAGCTCCTCCCACGATAAACAGGCCCCTACAAAATCTCCGCAAGGTCAATGACGTTGACTACCTCATGACTCCCGTTCAACCACACTCGTCTTCTGCCACACCACCTACTGATGTTGTTCATGTGTCACGACTAAAACGGTACTAAACTACCAGTCCTAATTGACTTAGCGGTGCCGTGACGATGCTTAGTTCGCCGGGGATGATGTTACGAGGCAGTGAGCATAGCCCCACCGTCGTAGGCTAATCAAAAAGGAAGAAGTGTACTGAGCGCGCAAGAGGCTGGCAGCCTGGGTGGTTCCCACCTACTTGTAGATAATGGCATTACGCTCATTTCTTTCTTCCGTGTGCTTGTAATCACCATAGCAATATGATATAAATGCACTCAGTAAAAATGTAACTTGTTATGTGGAGACATCCAACGTGGAGTCTGCAAAACCAATTGCCCATCTTTCAAACAGAGAGCTCAAAGTTAGGCGGGCATCGTCACCTATCCCCGCCTTTGCATCATCACAACCACCTCCACCAGCTCATAGTTCACCATCTCACCAACCTGTCCTCTGACACCCGTGTTTTCTGCCCAAACTATCGTCATGAACTGTTCTCACTTTAGCATGTAATGCACGATTGAACCAATAGGTGTCAGTTCTTGTCTCACTTCACCACGTACACGCAAGTGTGAGATACCTTTACTGATTTACTTTACTGTAACGTGAGTGTGTCATGTAACTACATGCCACACTCACGCTGCCCTCACGGCCATTTCGCTAAGGTCACATATACAAAATTTGGAATTACGGTACGTGAATGGAATGCAAAGGCATGCGACTGGTGAAAACATGACAATGATAAAATCCGTGTCATGTAACAACATCAGGCCAAGCACATGATGCGCTGGAGGCAGTTTCGCTAGCTTGACGTATACCAAATTTGGTATTAGAGGACGCGAATGGATGAGGATAGTATGAGATTTGTGCAAACTTCATTAAAATGAGATTTGCGTAATGTAACAACATGACTTAATGCTACGCTCACCATGCGCTCGCGTTCGTTTCGCTAGCTACACACGTACCGAATTCGGTATTACATGACGCGAACGAACGACGTAGGCCAATGACACATCCAAACATGATAACCACGACATGCGCGTCATGTAACAACATGACTACGTGCCACACCCGTGATGCGCTCGCGGATGTTTCGCTAGCCTTACTTATGCCAAAATTGCAATTATGTGACGTCAATGGATGGCGAAAGTATGTGACTGGCACAAACATGATATTCACTAAATTTGTCTATTCTGAGAACATGACCACATGCCACAGTCAAGGCGCCAATGCATCTCGAGGTGACGTGGTGTGCGTGTTCGCCATGTTCATTTCGTCGCGTCATGCCGGCGTTGCCACGCCAGGCAGGCGCCGGTCCTACCTTAAACTTGCAGAAGCTAGTCGATCTGCGTTGCGTTGACGCATGCGCGTTCTAGCGCATCCGGCCTCCCTCCGTCACGAAAAGATGCAGACGCAGTGCTGTCTGGGTAACACATCAGCGCGAAATATAGCATGTCACATTTTGCGCCGGTTGCGATCGGGCCGCGCCGAAGGACGCTGGTTGCGTCGGTGGTGCCTGGCGTGAAACTAGAGAGTTTGCTAACGTATATAGTGTCGCTGTGCCCAGCGTGAGCACGCGTCAACGTCACGTTAGAGTATATTGGGCCTTTCATAATGCAGTCGCGGCTGTTTCGCGAGATCCAGATATGCCAAATTTTGTAGCACATGACGACAATGAATGACGAAGGTATATTATTGGTGAAAACATAACAATCATGACACTCGTGTTATACAAGAACAAGACAACATACCACGTTCATAGCGTGCTCGTGGCCGTTCCTTCAGCTTCAAATATACTGAATTTGGCATTACGTGACGTGAATAGATGACGACGATGAACGACACACCCAAACATGATAATTATGACACGAAATTTGTGTACGGCATAATTTACCTTCACCTCGTAAAGTTGTGGCGATATTAAAGTGACAAATGAACATTCCTATTTCGTGCTTCGTATTTCATCGATTCCCACTGTACGTGGGATCTGCAAATTTTTGTCTACTTATCCTCATCTGCTTCACCACTTCCCCTCTCAATTCAGCCCGTTTCCTTCCTCTGGTCCACTTTAACGAACAGAGTTTTGGCCTAACAATGACCTATGTTATGCTTACCAGCTCTTAGGGTTGTGTGTGCCCTGTTGAACTGTTTTACTTGGCTATAGTAAGAGGCCGAACAGCCCACACATAACCATCAAAAATACAATGGCTCTAAATAAAGTCGAGTTTACGGCACTTAACCACATATAAGTGTTAGAGCACAACTTGGAGAGTAACAAACTATACTCAAGAAAAATAAATCTCCGTGAACCTGTATCATAGCAATTAGGTCATATTGAGAAAACTTTTAAAATTATATGCCATGAAATCTTCGCTTTGATAGCAAGTGATTTAGAACCTAACACCAGTTCTCTCGTGTTTTCTTGTCAAAGACTAAAAGACAAATTAACCTTTTTTATGAGAGAAACAGGCAGCCTTTTCAGGCTTAAGGAGAGCTCTTTTCGTTCATAACAGTTATTTGCTACACTTGTTGCAGCTTCCTATTGGCATTGGCTTTATCACGTAGTCTGGTGTATTTGTAGCTCATAGAAAAACGTTGATCACTGACCTGTCACTAAGTACTCTTTATCACGACTCGAATCTGCCGATCGTGATGCAAAAGCTACCTTTTATGATTGAGCTTCATTTTTCTTGTAGTTCACATGAATTTTCGAAGCCACCTTGAAGCACCTATACAAGGTAATTCTATTCATTTCTCAAAACCCTAAGCCTCTAAACGTGTGCAAAGAATTCAATGCCAATTATTTAGGTGGCGGTTAGTTTGAATGACTGGCGTGGAAAATAGTGAGAAAAAAAATCTAAACAAGGAACCTTTACCATCACTTTTGGTCATCTTTTGGTGTTTGCATAATACATTTTACCTTAGAATCAAGCACTTACCTGATGTGGACCAGGAGTTGGGCTCGGTGGCTGCGGAGGCTGAAATATACAGCATGACAATTGAGAACGGTATGCTTGCGGACGCGTAATGACAACAGTGTACATGGTTCATCAGCAGTGTTTATAAAGTTTGAGTGACAATAAGTTCCTTAACGATGCTCTACGTAAGACGTCCTTCGTAGAAAAATCAACAGATTATGAAGCCCAGAAATGTGTAGGGCACGTTATGAAGCGCAGCTGAGACTCCGAGCAAGAATTTGTGCTGTTTGCGTGAAGGTAAAAAACTTGTTTAAAAATTGCATCACTTGGCTTCTTTCTCATTTTCTCATAAGTAAGATGGAATTTTGTGTGTGTCTCTGCGTGTGTATATGTGTGTTTGTTGGGGGGGTGTTGGTGACCTGAACCCATTTTCATCAGCGAACTTATAGACATTGTGATGCCAAGCGAGTCTGGCAGCTCGTAAATTCGATCAGAATATGATCTAAATGCACTCAGTAAAAATTTAACGTGTTATGTGGAGACATTCAACGTATATTCTGCAGAAGCGAATTGCCTATCTTTGAAACAGAGAACTCAGAGTTAGGCGGACATCGTTACCTATCCCCGCCTTTGCATCCTCAAAACCACCACCACTAGCTCATAGTTCACCACCTCACCAACCTGCCCTCTGACACCCGTGTTTTCTGCACAAACTATCGTCATGAACTGTCCTCACTTTAGCATGTAATGCACGATTGAACTAATAGGTGTCAGTTCTTGTCTCACTTCACCACGTACACGCAAGTGTGAGATACCTTTACTGATTCGAAAAACCACTGACGCGGAAAGCAGACTAGTAAGTATGGAAGTTAATAATGCCGTTGTGCAACGCGAACAAGAGTCAGGGAGATGTCGACATGGCGCTAGCAGCGTGTTCTATGCAGTTGAAAAGCAAGATCGCAGTCTTTCCGAAGGCATTTCTAAAGCCCACTACATGATGTCCGCTGAATCCTTTCATGGTCAGTTTTGTTCACTTGTATACTTGCGTCACTTACTTTGCTCTCAAAGAGCATAGCCGCCATGCTTAGTCTGTTGCGGAATCTTCTTAAAGAAAAGCCTGGCGCCATCACTCGCTCACATAAGGCTTCATGCACACTACGTGAACGAAATCAGGACGGTGCTGGTGATGCCTTCTGCTATATCAACCGTCGGAAATGATTTTTTAAGTAACATCGCTGCCCAGTTGGCATGGTAACCGCTAGGTATTGTCTAAAGTAACTGTAGGTATCGACCCGCTAGGTATTGTCTAAAGTAACTCTTCTGCAGTTCTTGGAGGTGTTCAGTGTAAAGTTCTGATGTGCGGTGTTTTCTAGAGATTTCACTAACTACTTAGTGAGTCGGCATGAATGTTGTACACATCTGCGGTGATGCAAAGTTATGCAGCAATTCCATTTCTGCGCTGCACATAACAAACAAATCAGCCATCAAGCGTTAAATTGTCCGCAGGACGGAGTGATTAAAATGAGCATTTTTAAATAAGAAAATTATTAGACTGGCTTTCGGAATTAGCTACTAGATAAACAAATAGGAACACGATCAGGGCCTCAGCTGGGTAAAGCACTCGTGTGTCTCATTCAAATTGCGAAGTGTGTAAATGCAGCAGGTTAGAATGCCCGTCCCTGTTTTCTGTTTTCACGTCTTATCTGAATTACTTCTTTTGTCACAGTGGACACGTTTACGTAATCTTTACAAAGTGTGCATGACCTTTTCAAATCGCATTAAAAATTCAATTGTAATTTGAAAGTGTTACATCGGCTACATTTTTTACATTTTCATCTCACGCAGAGAGTGAGAGAGCGGTGGTATTTTGTCCTAAATTACGTTATCGAATTGTAGCAAGCGGCAATTTGGTCGCTTGCTACAATGCAAAATTATCGTACGAAGTGCGTCGTAGCCGTCGTAGCGTTCGCTTCTGGGCAGCCTGTTGTGGTTGAACCAAAAATTGCGGAAACAAAAGAACGTGAAATGCTTTTGTGGCTGCCTTACGTCACACAAGAGAGCAATTGGATTAACATGTTGTTTTTGACTAACTTGATATTTGTAATCGCAATTTGTGGGTAGGCCCGAGATATCTTTAATTCAAGCAATAATGACGCTTTGTCTCTGACAACCGGTTGCAGTCGTCGCTGGGCAACGGCGCCACAAAGAAAGTTTGTCGCTGCCGCTTGTCGCTGTCGCTAGGAAATCACGTGCATGCGGTTAGGGCTTTAGCGATTCTGATCGCTTCGAGAATGGCAACGTCAACACCGACGAGGGGCGACCCAATGAAACCAAACACAAACGTTGGCAGTGGTAAACCAGTGATACCGATGAGGTGCGAGTCAAGAACAGCGATCAAGTTCGAGAATACAGACGGCGCGCGGGTAACACCGACGGGGCACGAACCAAGGAAGCCGATCGCAAACGTCTTCAACGCCTCCCGTCCTTTGCGTTTGAAACAAACGTTTACTCGAGTAAACGCAACACCATGATTTGCTTCGAACCGGTTTTCCAGAACCCGCGTCGACGCCAGTTTCAACCAGGTGAACGCCGTGTGCATCACTGTTGCTTCACAGGCCTCCGCAAGCCTACGTGACGTCATCAGTGTGAGATCTGCCTGGAAGCTGGCTTCACTCAAATGACCGGCACACGTTCACGTTTTGTCGTTCCGCGGCCCAGTTGCACTCGTAGCATTTTTTTTCTCAGAGGTTTACACCTAGAAGCAGGCCCGTGGCCAGGGGAGAGGGGTTAGGAGGCCCCCTTCCCCCCCCCCAACGAAATCCGGATGGGGGGGGGGGGCTGTTTTACTGAGAATAAATAGTGAAATTGGGGGTTTGTCAAGGACTTCAACAGGTGCCCCACCACCCGAAAAAGTAATTTTTGGTTACGGGCCTGCCTAGAAGAAATTTTGTTGGCAACAGGTGTAAATGTTATAGACCCCGAAACGTTTTTGATATTTACACCTATATTTACAATTGTAGCAGAACCTTGTGATGAGCTCATCGTGCAATGGACAAGTTCACACCTAGCAGCAGAGCAGTGGTAACGGGATACGAAAATAAGTCTATTGGCTATAATATTGGCTATAAGTAAGCCGGCATTCAGTAAAATGCCGGCTTGCTGTTTTACAACTTCACAACTTCCACTTGCCACTCATGTGGGAAACTTTGTGACGCTAGTTCATCCAGTGTTTTCATTGTCTTCTTCATGACAATCTGCAAGCGTTCTTCGCTGTCGGAGAAGTTTCCTGCCAAACTTTGCACAGCAATAAAGACCTTGTCGATTTCCCGCAGATCACACAAATAAACAGGAAGCACGAGGGTCCTAAGCTTGTTAAGTTGCACGTCACCAACGAACACTTTCACAATCAAATCAGCTGACACTGTCACAGAAAAACGCACAGTTGGAGCTTCTTGAGAATCGAAGTTTAGGAAGAGGACTTTGTCGTGAGTAACAAGTCTTGTCCAGAAGGTGTTTGTCTGGAAACTTGTCAGAGCGGTGAGCGAGTCTTCAAAAGTACTGATGTTATTCTTTTTTTTCTCTTCTTTGTGAGCTTCAGCGGACTGCCTTATTGCCTTCTTTAGCAATTCTCCCTCTAGACGAAGCCGCTTCTCTTCAGGACCTTCCCGGACAACAGTAGTAGGACGAGAAAGATACGAAGGGCAGTTTGGAAATAGGCTCGGGATAGCACCAGGCTTGAGTCGTCTCAGCTGGAGAGGAACTTCAAGTACTAGTCCGGTTTTCTCATCTTGATAGGTCGACGTGATCACAAAATCACTTGTATCAAAGTGCTTCTCACACACCTGAAAAAAAAAGAAAAATGAAACAGATCTTATAGCACAAAAATCAAGCAAGAAAAAGTTAGTGGACATTCTTCAACTACATATCAGAAAATGTGGCTGTATTATTAGGCATTATCCTAATAGCAATGCCTTGTTAGGCGGCCCAACAGGCGAGCACTGTTTATTAAATCTAAATCTCATAGGATTTAATCAGGCGCTGCAGTTCGTTTAGAGTGACTCAGGCCATCAGCTAAGCGTGAGATTGCGAGGAAAGTACCTGTTTGTCAAGGCTGGTCGCGCGAAAACAAAAATTAGGCAAACAGCACGATTACTAATACTGCGTGTCTCATGTCCTTCGTAATATATGCTTGAAGTGCCCCGAAGACATAGCTCACAAATAATGAAAATTGAAAGGTTTTTAGTTGCATAGCTGAGTGAGTTTACACATGCGTAGGCACCTGCGACAAGTGAAAGAACGCACTTACCACAGTGTACTTTGTGGGCGCAAAATCCTTCCGAGGGATCGCTCGCGTCCATGCGGTTCTTTTGTCGGCGTCCATCGGAAACCGATAGACGCGCGCTTTAGGTCCATGAGCATAGTTAGAGTTGCACCCCGGTGCACAGCAGCATCCAGTGTGCCTCAGTGAGTTATGCCTCAGTGAGTTATGATTATACTGAAGTAAGGCGCGTTATCGGACTCGTTGGTTTATGTAACGTTTTTGACGGCATTGGAGGGTCTATTTTGCATTTCAGTAAATGGACAAGAAGATTTGTGTCAAAACAAGACTGCATGTTTTATTATATAAAATGCTTTTAAAACCAACCAACAATGAAATAAAACCATTGAACGAGGATTCATGCGAAGTTTTTCACATACGATATTTTCATAAAAAGTAAAATAAAGCAAACGTGACATTACCTTTAAATCTTTTCGACACTTAGTTGACTTATTTTCAGTAGATGTAATTGAACACACACAAAATGGGTTAGATATGATCTATTAAAATCTTCAAATGATTCTTCCACATAACAGCTCAAGTGCCAAAAGAAAGGCAATGTTCACAGCAAAAGGAAAAATGTGACAATACTTAAAAAATTGTGGAGATAAAGCTTTCAACATTTTTTAAAATGATCTTGTAAAAGGTGTTCAAACTGGGAGCTCAAATGATTTGGCTTTATAAACACAAAGGACAAATCATCATTCATGTACGAGAGATTACGCCTGGAGGGTCTTCAGTTTCCGTTTAGCTGCTTTGGCTTCAGACAGCTTGTTGTTTTCTCGTTTGCAAAGGTTGTTTAACAAAGTGTTGGCTGCTGCACTATGTACCCCACCACTACATGTGGCGTATGGTCATTGTCACAAACATCAAAGTCTTCATTCCACTCAAGGAAGAGTGTTGTCATTGAAACAAGCAGTTCTTTCTGCTTTTCACAGGCATAAAATTTGGCTGCGTGTTTTTCACTTGTCAGTTTCTCGAGAACAATATTCATCATCAGTACGCCGTTCACAACGATGGCTTGGTGAAACTTAAGTCCACCTCTTGTGATACTCGTTATGAGCTCCTCTGCCTCAATTGTAAGAGCCCTACTCTCAACAACTAGATTCTCTTTACAGAATGCACATTTAAGCTTCTTGAGTGCAGCATGTGCGCAATAACCAGCAACATAAGTTGTAACTGGAAGCGTGTACTGCTTTGCAGCAATGTCCTCTTCTGCAACTACAATCTGGAATTGCTTTAAAGCATCACGAAATTCATCAGTGGAGGCACATAGAGGAATCTCGTCACTCTCTGCAGCTCGAGGACCTTCTGCAGCCTCAATTTGTGCTCCGCTTCATACATCTGCCGTATGAAGATATGGTACTGTGCGCCACTTAACTGTCGATACCTGCCAAACCTGTCTTCAAGGCAGTCCGACTGGAATTTCCCCAGTAAGACGTACCTGAATCCAAGCTTTTCAAGGAAGTAGCTTGTCACCTGAACAAGAGCAAGAGACGTGTGACGCAATGCATTGTGCGTCGCATGACTGAAATGACCAGTGTCATGCTTCAGGCTTTTCCAGTAGTCGAGCCAACTGACTATTTTGTTCAAAAACTCAACTTGGGGGCAACAAACTGCCTTTATCGGCTCTTGTAAGTCATCTCGAAGGTGCCTCCCTTTATCTGGCGTCTTAACATTCACTATGCGCCACCACATTATGACAGTGCTGATAAAATCGGCCGTGCTTTTGGCATGATGCAGTTCTGCTGCTTGGGCACTGTTGAGAGCTGCGATTGTGAAACTGCTGAACACCTTGAGAACAGGTTTCATGTTTTGTCGCTCTAAGTTCGAAGGTTTCAGTGCCTTCAAAGACAAAGTTGGAGCAAGTCGTACAAGCTCAATTCTTTCTCTCTCATGGATCTCTAGCAGCGTGTTGAATGAAGCTGTTAGCACGCACGGCTTGTCAAGTAGTCCATTGATGTCTGGAAAAAACATACATTTAGCACTGTTACGCTGGTTAAGCCAATTGTTTCGTATGCATTTTAAAACATGAACAGAATCTAAAATAAAAACAGTGATCTTGATTGGTCTGATGGATGCTTGTAGACCGTATCAACCTTCCGTGGCTCTGAAAAAAATGACATTGCCTTCCCATTGATGGAGTTGTTGTCTGAAACAACCGCGATTACTCGAAAGCCTGTGTAGCCTCCAGCCCAATAATGAGCTCACGAAGAAATTGATGCAGCTGTATTGCATCTATTTTCGCCACTGGAAGGATGTGCACTAGGTCTTTGCTTGACGACAGGAGGCTTTGAATCATAAACACATATGCAGTTTTTGCAGTGTTTTGACTGTTTGTAGCCATTCCTACTAGACCACCACCTTTGTAGTCTATGTAGGGCTGCAGATGAATTACGTCCATGACAAGCGTCACAGTTTTTTCGTGGTCATCCATTCCTACGGCAGCCTCTTTGCATACGACAGAAATAAAGCATCTTGTTGCTCAGAGCATGGCTTCACACGGTATGACCCACAAGCACGTCTAATTGTGTCGGGATGTGGAAGTTTCAACTTTGATGTGGACCTAATAAATCTGTACGCATGTGTAGATATTGTGAACACAAGGCTAGCAAATATCAGTAAGTCCACAGGGTATCTCGAAGTTCTGCTCAGTAAAATGCCGGCTTGCTGTTTTACAACTTGACAACTTCCACTTGCCACTCATGTGGGAAACTTTGTGACGCTAGTTCATCCAGTGTTTTCATTGTCTTCTTCATGACAATCTGCAAGCGTTCTTCGCTGTCGGAGAAGTTTCCTGCCAAACTTTGCACAGCAATAAAGACCTTGTCGATTTCCCGCAGATCACACAAATAAACAGGAAGCACGAGGGTCCTAAGCTTGTTAAGTTGCACGTCACCAACGAACACTTTCACAATCAAATCAGCTGACACTGTCACAGAAAAACGCACAGTTGGAGCTTCTTGAGAATCGAAGTTTAGGAAGAGGACTTTGTCGTGAGTAACAAGTCTTGTCCAGAAGGTGTTTGTCTGGAAACTTGTCAGAGCGGTGAGCGAGTCTTCAAAAGTACTGATGTTATTCTTTTTTTTCTCTTCTTTGTGAGCTTCAGCGGACTGCCTTATTGCCTTCTTTAGCAATTCTCCCTCTAGACGAAGCCGCTTCTCTTCAGGACCTTCCCGGACAACAGTAGTAGGACGAGAAAGATACGAAGGGCAGTTTGGAAATAGGCTCGGGATAGCACCAGGCTTGAGTCGTCTCAGCTGGAGAGGAACTTCAAGTACTAGTCCGGTTTTCTCATCTTGATAGGTCGACGTGATCACAAAATCACTTGTATCAAAGTGCTTCTCACACACCTGAAAAAAAAGAAAAATGAAACAGATCTTATAGCACAAAAATCAAGCAAGAAAAAGTTAGTGGACATTCTTCAACTACATATCAGAAAATGTGGCTGTATTATTAGGCATTATCCTAATAGCAATGCCTTGTTAGGCGGCCCAACAGGCGAGCACTGTTTATTAAATCTAAATCTCATAGGATTTAATCAGGCGCTGCAGTTCGTTTAGAGTGACTCAGGCCATCAGCTAAGCGTGAGATTGCGAGGAAAGTACCTGTTTGTCAAGGCTGGTCGCGCGAAAACAAAAATTAGGCAAACAGCACGATTACTAATACTGCGTGTCTCATGTCCTTCGTAATATATGCTTGAAGTGCCCCGAAGACATAGCTCACAAATAATGAAAATTGAAAGGTTTTTAGTTGCATAGCTGAGTGAGTTTACACATGCGTAGGCACCTGCGACAAGTGAAAGAACGCACTTACCACAGTGTACTTTGTGGGCGCAAAATCCTTCCGAGGGATCGCTCGCGTCCATGCGGTTCTTTTGTCGGCGTCCATCGGAAACCGATAGACGCGCGCTTTAGGTCCATGAGCATAGTTAGAGTTGCACCCCGGTGCACAGCAGCATCCAGTGTGCCTCAGTGAGTTATGCCTCATTGAGTTATGATTATACTGAAGTAAGGCGCGTTATCGGACTCGTTGGTTTATGTAACGTTTTTGACGGCATTGGAGGGTCTATTTTGCATTTCAGTAAATGGACAAGAAGATTTGTGTCAAAACAAGACTGCATGTTTTATTATATAAAATGCTTTTAAAACCAACCAACAATGAAATAAAACCATTGAACGAGGATTCATGCGAAGTTTTTCACATACGATATTTTCATAAAAAGTAAAATAAAGCAAACGTGACATTACCTTTAAATCTTTTCGACACTTAGTTGACTTATTTTCAGTAGATGTAATTGAACACACACAAAATGGGTTAGATATGATCTATTAAAATCTTCAAATGATTCTTCCACATAACAGCTCAAGTGCCAAAAGAAAGGCAATGTTCACAGCAAAAGGAAAAATGTGACAATACTTAAAAAATTGTGGAGATAAAGCTTTCAACATTTTTTAAAATGATCTTGTAAAAGGTGTTCAAACTGGGAGCTCAAATGATTTGGCTTTATAAACACAAAGGACAAATCATCATTCATGTACGAGAGATTACGCCTGGAGGGTCTTCAGTTTCCGTTTAGCTGCTTTGGCTTCAGACAGCTTGTTGTTTTCTCGTTTGCAAAGGTTGTTTAACAAAGTGTTGGCTGCTGCACTATGTACCCCACCACTACATGTGGCGTATGGTCATTGTCACAAACATCAAAGTCTTCATTCCACTCAAGGAAGAGTGTTGTCATTGAAACAAGCAGTTCTTTCTGCTTTTCACAGGCATAAAATTTGGCTGCGTGTTTTTCACTTGTCAGTTTCTCGAGAACAATATTCATCATCAGTACGCCGTTCACAACGATGGCTTGGTGAAACTTAAGTCCACCTCTTGTGATACTCGTTATGAGCTCCTCTGCCTCAATTGTAAGAGCCCTACTCTCAACAACTAGATTCTCTTTACAGAATGCACATTTAAGCTTCTTGAGTGCAGCATGTGCGCAATAACCAGCAACATAAGTTGTAACTGGAAGCGTGTACTGCTTTGCAGCAATGTCCTCTTCTGCAACTACAATCTGGAATTGCTTTAAAGCATCACGAAATTCATCAGTGGAGGCACATAGAGGAATCTCGTCACTCTCTGCAGCTCGAGGACCTTCTGCAGCCTCAATTTGTGCTCCGCTTCATACATCTGCCGTATGAAGATATGGTACTGTGCGCCACTTAACTGTCGATACCTGCCAAACCTGTCTTCAAGGCAGTCCGACTGGAATTTCCCCAGTAAGACGTACCTGAATCCAAGCTTTTCAAGGAAGTAGCTTGTCACCTGAACAAGAGCAAGAGACGTGTGACGCAATGCATTGTGCGTCGCATGACTGAAATGACCAGTGTCATGCTTCAGGCTTTTCCAGTAGTCGAGCCAACTGACTATTTTGTTCAAAAACTCAACTTGGGGGCAACAAACTGCCTTTATCGGCTCTTGTAAGTCATCTCGAAGGTGCCTCCCTTTATCTGGCGTCTTAACATTCACTATGCGCCACCACATTATGACAGTGCTGATAAAATCGGCCGTGCTTTTGGCATGATGCAGTTCTGCTGCTTGGGCACTGTTGAGAGCTGCGATTGTGAAACTGCTGAACACCTTGAGAACAGGTTTCATGTTTTGTCGCTCTAAGTTCGAAGGTTTCAGTGCCTTCAAAGACAAAGTTGGAGCAAGTCGTACAAGCTCAATTCTTTCTCTCTCATGGATCTCTAGCAGCGTGTTGAATGAAGCTGTTAGCACGCACGGCTTGTCAAGTAGTCCATTGATGTCTGGAAAAAACATACATTTAGCACTGTTACGCTGGTTAAGCCAATTGTTTCGTATGCATTTTAAAACATGAACAGAATCTAAAATAAAAACAGTGATCTTGATTGGTCTGATGGATGCTTGTAGACCGTATCAACCTTCCGTGGCTCTGAAAAAAATGACATTGCCTTCCCATTGATGGAGTTGTTGTCTGAAACAACCGCGATTACTCGAAAGCCTGTGTAGCCTCCAGCCCAATAATGAGCTCACGAAGAAATTGATGCAGCTGTATTGCATCTATTTTCGCCACTGGAAGGATGTGCACTAGGTCTTTGCTTGACGACAGGAGGCTTTGAATCATAAACACATATGCAGTTTTTGCAGTGTTTTGACTGTTTGTAGCCATTCCTACTAGACCACCACCTTTGTAGTCTATGTAGGGCTGCAGATGAATTACGTCCATGACAAGCGTCACAGTTTTTTCGTGGTCATCCATTCCTACGGCAGCCTCTTTGCATACGACAGAAATAAAGCATCTTGTTGCTCAGAGCATGGCTTCACACGGTATGACCCACAAGCACGTCTAATTGTGTCGGGATGTGGAAGTTTCAACTTTGATGTGGACCTAATAAATCTGTACGCATGTGTAGATATTGTGAACACAAGGCTAGCAAATATCAGTAAGTCCACAGGGTATCTCGAAGTTCTGCTCAGTAAAATGCCGGCTTGCTGTTTTACAACTTGACAACTTCCACTTGCCACTCATGTGGGAAACTTTGTGACGCTAGTTCATCCAGTGTTTTCATTGTCTTCTTCATGACAATCTGCAAGCGTTCTTCGCTGTCGGAGAAGTTTCCTGCCAAACTTTGCACAGCAATAAAGACCTTGTCGATTTCCCGCAGATCACACAAATAAACAGGAAGCACGAGGGTCCTAAGCTTGTTAAGTTGCACGTCACCAACGAACACTTTCACAATCAAATCAGCTGACACTGTCACAGAAAAACGCACAGTTGGAGCTTCTTGAGAATCGAAGTTTAGGAAGAGGACTTTGTCGTGAGTAACAAGTCTTGTCCAGAAGGTGTTTGTCTGGAAACTTGTCAGAGCGGTGAGCGAGTCTTCAAAAGTACTGATGTTATTCTTTTTTTTCTCTTCTTTGTGAGCTTCAGCGGACTGCCTTATTGCCTTCTTTAGCAATTCTCCCTCTAGACGAAGCCGCTTCTCTTCAGGACCTTCCCGGACAACAGTAGTAGGACGAGAAAGATACGAAGGGCAGTTTGGAAATAGGCTCGGGATAGCACCAGGCTTGAGTCATCTCAGCTGGAGAGGAACTTCAAGTACTAGTCCGGTTTTCTCATCTTGATAGGTCGACGTGATCACAAAATCACTTGTATCAAAGTGCTTCTCACACACCTGAAAAAAAAAAGAAAAATGAAACAGATCTTATAGCACAAAAATCAAGCAAGAAAAAGTTAGTGGACATTCTTCAACTACATATCAGAAAATGTGGCTGTATTATTAGGCATTATCCTAATAGCAATGCCTTGTTAGGCGGCCCAACAGGCGAGCACTGTTTATTAAATCTAAATCTCATAGGATTTAATCAGGCGCTGCAGTTCGTTTAGAGTGACTCAGGCCATCAGCTAAGCGTGAGATTGCGAGGAAAGTACCTGTTTGTCAAGGCTGGTCGCGCGAAAACAAAAATTAGGCAAACAGCACGATTACTAATACTGCGTGTCTCATGTCCTTCGTAATATATGCTTGAAGTGCCCCGAAGACATAGCTCACAAATAATGAAAATTGAAAGGTTTTTAGTTGCATAGCTGAGTGAGTTTACACATGCGTAGGCACCTGCGACAAGTGAAAGAACGCACTTACCACAGTGTACTTTGTGGGCGCAAAATCCTTCCGAGGGATCACTCGCGTCCATGCGGTTCTTTTGTCGGCGTCCATTGGAAACCGATAGACGCGCGCTTTAGGTCCATGAGCATAGTTAGAGTTGCACCCCGGTGCACAGCAGCATCCAGGCATAGTGCGTATTTTACCCAACCATGCTCACACAGCACAAGAGAAAGAAAAAACAGCGTGAGCGGTAACAAAATGCAACTTGCCTACAACCACAACAGCCAGCAGAGCGAGCAAGCACGTAAGATCAATGTGGCCAGACGCACTGTCATGCGCTGCCAACTTCGCTCGGCTGTGCACAAAAATGTTTAAAACTTGAACAAATTAGGTAAATAAGTACATCATGTGAAAGATAGAATATTGCTGAGCTTTTTTTGTTAGACAGTAGGTAATAATTTTCTACAGTTTGCCTACCGAAATTTTGTTTCAAAGCAAAAAAGATTGTCTGTCTATTTGGCGAACATAATCCGCAAGCCATTCCGACCTCAGCCAGTCGAGCGTTGCTTTCTCACAGATCTCACAGCAGTGACATCACGCTGACGAGACGGAGGTTTGCCGAGGCCTTGAAAAAAGTCTAGGTGGTGTTGTCAGGGTTCCCTTTGTGGAAATGGTGCATAGTTTTTAATGTCGAAGCATTTTAAGTGAACTTCGGCGACTTTAGGCGTATCTATCTATCTATCTATCTATCTATCTATCTATCTATCATCTAGCCGCCTATGACATTTAGCTCTCCTGACCGTTCGGATAATGGTATCGATACCAAACTTGGTATGGCGTAACATGACTGTACGACGAGCATATCTGACCAGTCATAACATGAAAGTCATGATATGTATTCATGAATGTCATGATTTACATTTCATGGTCTCGGTGCTCTTGTAGTGTCTCGTTCACATGACATGTTGCAAAACTTGTATGGTGAAGCATGATTGATTTGTGAACAGCAACGACACCCCCTAACATGAAATTATGACATGCGTGTCATGTAACAACATGCCTACATGCCACACTTATGATGCCCTCGCGGCCATTTCGCTAAGATCACATATACAAACTTCGGAATTACGGTACGTGAATTGATGACAAACGCATGCGAATGGTGCCAACATGAAAATCATGACATGCGTGTGATGTAACAACATCACGACATGCCCAGCTCGTGGTGCGCTGGCGGCTGTTTTGCTAGCTTCACTTATACCAAATTTGGTACTGCAAGACGTGAATAGATGACGAAGGTATGAAACTGGTGCAACATTGATAAAAGTGAGATGCGTGTAACGTAACAACATGACTACATGCTACGCTCATCATGCGCTCGCGACCGTTTCGCTAGCTACACGTGTACCGAATTCGGTATTACATGACGCAAACGAATGACGTAGGTCAATGACACATCTAAACAAGATAACCATGATATGTGCGTCATGTATCAACATGACTACATCCCCCACTCATAATTCGCTCGCCGCCGTTTTGCTAGCTTCACTTATGCCGAATTTGTGATCACGTGACGTCAATAGATGACGAAAGTATTTTACTGGCCCAAACATGATAATCACATGGTGCGTGTCATGTGAGAACATGACTACATGCCACAGTCAAGGCACCATTACATCTCGAGGTGACGTGGTGTGTGTGCTCGCCGGCATTCATCTTGTAGCGTCACGCCGGCGTTACCACGTCAGGCGTCGGTCCTACCGTATACTCGCAGGAGCACGCCACACTGCGTTGGTTTAACGCATGCGCGTTTCAAAGCATCCGCAACCCTCTGCCACGAAAAGTGCCAGACGCAGTGCTGTCTGAGTAACTCATTGGAGCGAAATGTAGCATGTCACATTTCGCGCTTGTTGCCATCGGGCCACGCTGATGAACGCTGGTTGCGTCGCTGGCACCTGGCGTGAAACTATAGGCACCGTTCAGTCGAGTTTTTCGACTGAACAACTTAACCTTTTTTTATGAGAGAAACAGCCAGCCTTTTAAAGAGAACTCTTTTCGTTAATAACAGTTATTTGCTACAGTTCTTGTAGTTTCCTATTACAATTGGTTTCTGCACGCCGTCTGGTGTATTTGTAGCTTCTAGAAAAACGTTGATTACTGACTTGGCACTAAGTTGTATTTATCACGACTAGATTCCGCCGATCGTGGTTCACAAACTACTTTTTATGATTGAGCTTAATTTTTCCTGTGCTTCACATCAATTTTGAAGCCGCCTTCAATCACGTATAAAACTTAGTTGTATTCATTTCTCAAAACGCTAAGCCTCTAAACTTGAGTAAAGAAATCGATGCCAATATTTGGGTGAATGATAGGTTTCAATACTGGCGTGGAAACTAGTGAGAAGAAAAATCGAAACAAGAAACCTTTACTATCACTCTTGGTCATCAACTGGTGTTCGCATAATATATTTTCCTAAGGATCAAGCACTTACCTGACGTGGACCAGGAATTGGGCTTGGTGGCTGCGGAGGCTGCGGAGGCTGAAATATACAGCATGACAATTGAGAACGGTATGCTTTAAGACGCCTAATGACAACAGTATACATGGTTCAGCAGCAGTGTTTATAAAGTTTGAGTGACAATAAGCTCCTTAATTATGCTCTACGTAAGACGTCCTTCGTAGAAACATCAACAGACTATGAAGCCAAGAGAAGTGCACGGCACGTTATTAGGCGCAGCTGTGACTCCGCGCAAGACTTTGTGCTGTTTGCGTGAAGGTAGAAACCTTGTTTAAAAATTGCACCACTTGGCTTCTTTCTCATTTTTATCATAAGTAGGATTAGCTATTTTGTGTGTGTCTCTGCGTGTGTATATGTGTGCGTGTTGGGGGGTGTTGGTGACCTGAACCCATTTTCATCAGCGAACTTAAAGATATTGTGATGCCAAGCGAGTCTGACAGCTCGTAAATTCCTTCAAGATATGATTTAAATGCCCTCAGTAAAAATTTAACATGTTATGTGGAGACATGCGACGTGGGGTCTGCACAAGCAAATTTCCCATCTTTCAAACGGAGAGCTCAGAGTTAGGCGTACGTCGTCAGCTATCCCCGCATTTGCAGCATCACAACCCCCACCACCAGCTCAGAGTCCAGAACCTCACCAACCTGCCTTCTCACACCCATGTTCTTTGCGCAAACTATCGTCATGAACATTCCTCACTCTAAAATGTACCGCACGTTTGAACCAATAAGTGTCAGTTATCGTCACACTTCACCACGCACACGCAAGTGTGAGATGTCGTTATTTATTCGACACAAGCGTATAGTCAACCACTGCGGGTACAGAGACAGCAAATTGTAAAAGCTAAGTTGTCTTGGGCAGGTTCTTTTGGGTTTGCTGTCGTCATAGAGCGCACGCGAAAAGGGTGCGCTGCCTTCACCTGGGCGCAATAGAAGTAAAATGAACCGGCTATAGCTGATACTTAAAAAAATTGGCAGCATATCCACGGAGTGAATTATAGAGTGTGGGGCGAAGCATTCGTCCGTACATTCGTTCTTGCTTCCGTTCGTTCATGCGTCCGTCTGTGTGACCGTCTATGCATCCATTCGCCCGTCCATGCGTGCGTCCGTCCGTGCGTTCTTCCATGCATCCGCCCCTGCGTTCGTGCGTGCGTCCACCCATGCATCTGTCTGTGTGTTCGTTCGTCCATATATTCAACACACCAAGTATCACCATCTCGCATTTTATCATCATATATTCTCCATATAGAATCACCGCCTTCCAGCGGAATTTCCAAGGAATAAACGAGAGGTGGCACACGCACACTTTCTTACAGCTTGCGCTTCGGGTCTACTTCCCCCCTTTAACCTCCTCAAGTGCATGGTATATACTAGTTCACTGTATTCATGGCACTGCGGCCTAACGCTCACTAAACCTTTCTAAAACCAAGGAGGTTACGCCCACTGAGTATAACGTAGCAACTATTTCTTCTCAGATAGTGCTCAATGTACATGCTAATGGCTGCTAATGGGGATTGCAGCGTGCGCCCTAACTGAAAGCCGAATGCACCATTCTCTCATTTCCCATTAGCAGCTATTAGCATGTACATTAAGCACTATTTTAATTGTTCAACAACGCACAGAAGAAATCTCTCACCGGCACCACCTTGAAGGTCAAAATGTTATACTTGTTACACACTATAACGGTTACGAGGGACGAACGGTTTCGCTATGAGAAGCTTTGCCCCTAAAATCACAATTTTGTCCAAATAAGGCTAAACTACGCATTGCGAAGCGTGGGAGTGGCCACTGCTAGGCTGCTTCTTTGATGTAAGCCATAACGGCCACTGGAGCTAAAAGCAATTTTCATCAGCCTGTCTTCTGAACGAGAAGTGGTGAGATGCATTCTTTACAAGAATATATCAAGGCTCACAGTAGCTCCTCAAGAGACACAGCTGCGCAACTCCCAGCTTGTTTTATTATTGAGGAGCAATAAACAGCATAAGGAGCAATGGACAGCAGCCCTTGCACGCCGGGTGATGTTATCGCATTCACCTCCCTTGACTGTCATGGCTAGTTTGTTTCATCGCTGCTTCGGTGCTGCTCTTCTGAAGCGCTCACGCGCTATTATGTGTGTGAAGAAAACTCTTTGCGTGCGTAGAGTACCAATTTAAATTTCATTCGTGACGTCATCATTACGGTGAATGGTAAAGCAAAGACCAATGACAGAACCCATATATTTGTTGTTTAAATAACATTTTCTTTCATTGGGCCATTAAAATTCATGTAATAAGTGTTAACTAGATTTCATGGAAAGTTTGCAGATTTCTCTAACTACAGTAGACAAAATTTTTTGCAAACTGCGACATTGGAAGGCATGAAAAGTATGAAATTGTAATTTAAGAAGTAAGATGGGCTCTGCCATAGAAATGAACAAGCTCAGATTTCATGAACTCGTACCTCATAAATGAACCCTCGTAAATTAATAATGCAACAATGCTTTATGCAAAGGGTAGAGCCACACCTTTCGCGTTGCCGTCTTTTTTTTGTGACAACGAATTTCAACCATCATGCCAAGCTTCTTCAAAAATGTTCGTACGAATGGAGGGTGAAAATTGCCGCAACAGACCCTGGAGACCACGAGAACTTCTTCTTCTTCTTGTCCTCCGCATATTCCACTTACCAATTGGAGGGGATAGACCGAGTAGAACACGAATTCTTTCCATAAGGGTAGTATAAAGTACTTACGGGACAGCAAGACCCGGCATCCTCACGCTGACAAGAACTAATCTTTGCAAATTGTCCTCCTTTCTACGCAGCATAACAGGCTGGACCAAGCCATCTTTTTCACATCTTTCTAGCGCCAACATTCAGAACATGTGATCATCTGACACTAGTCAATCATATACTTTATTTATACCTTCATTATTTGGTTAATTCGTGTTACATGATCCACAGGTTAATAAACTATTACAACTTTTTGAAAGAGTTTCTTTCTTTATTTTTATTTTTTCTCGTGTACGTGAGTATCTACATATCACACAATCTTATCAGTTTGGATTTAACATAAATTATGCAAACAATTCAAGTTTGACTATGTTTTGGTGTCTACTTTTGTTTTTGGCTACTTTTGTTGTCTTAGATTTCGCATTGTTCCTTCTTAATAACTGAATGGTTTGCGCCTTCCTTCTTTTGATGTTGGTTTCTTGTTTTTATTGTGTTACTTTTCTGCTCATATATTGACATTTTCAAACGTTTGTGCACGTTTCACGTTTTTAAATGCATTTCTTTGTACATTCGCCCCCTGCTTGGGCCCCCCTTTAGGCTGGCATAGTCTGTAAATAAATAAAATGGTGTTTTTCTTAGGTACACTAGCCAATTATTTTGAATAGTTGCTGAGTGAACTACCAAATAATGTTATGAGTGCCGAATTTAGCCGGAGAATAATATTAGCCGCAGTGATATAGTTCTGAATGGAAACGATAACAACCCTCAGGCTTATCCCCAGAGCAGTGGCGGCAAACGAAACAAGAAAATGTTCTGATAGACCAAGGCTCAGTTTTCGAAGAGGAAGTACTAGTATGCTTTTAAATGCGAAGCATTTCTTAGCGAACTTCGGTGACTTTGCACGTAATTATTCTATCTATCTATCTATCTATCTATCTATCTATCTATCTATCCGCCTACGACTTTTAGCTCTCCTGGCCGTTTCGATAATGGTATCAATACCAAACGACAATGGTATCAATACAGACGCTGGTCGCGCCGGTCGCGCCTGGCGTTTTGCTAATGGCCGTCGCTGTGCCTAGCATGCATGTGCGTCAACTCTACAATGGAATATATTGGGCCCTTTATGAGGCACTCACGGCCGTTTTGCTTGTTCCACATATGCAAACTTTGGTGATACGTGACGTCGATGGGTGACAAATGTATATATAACCGGTTGAAACATGGTAATCTTGACACGCGTTTCATGTAAGAACATGACAACATACCATGCTCATAGCGTGCTCGTGGTCGATTCGAGGAGCTCCACATACAATAATGGTGGTATCACGTGACGTGAATAGATGATGAAGGTAAACGAATCATCCAAACTTGATAATCATGATACGGAAGTGATGTACGGCATCATTTATCTCAACCTCGAAACGTTGTGCTGATTTTAAAATGATACACCGACCTTTCACATTGATGCCTCGCATATCATCGATTCCTACTGTACGTGGGATCTGCCAATTTATTTCTCAAAGCATTGAATCGGCGACAATATATAGAAAAGCACCCAATCGTTTCACTTCCATTGCAGAAAAGAGACAAATTGGAAATCCGTAAACCTATTACGGGAATATAAAAAAAACTGCCCCCACCTCCCCCAAAGGTATCGTGTGAAAGTGCAATTGCATTTCTTGCGCTGAGACTACAAGGCAAAGTAATTTGAATGGTGTCATTTATTTCGATTAGAATGATTGGTTCCGTTACCATTTATTTACACATTCATCAGCCAGCGACCGGTCGAGAGTGAGGCACGTGCTTCAGTCAATTTGTATATTCGTTCAAGTAGCAAACGGGAGAGTTGGTCGCAGGGAGGAGAAAGAGCGAATATACATTTAGAGAAGGAGCGGTGAAGCACGACACCTGTCGTTGCACCTAATGGCCATAATGTCAGCACCTTATCAACACAAACGCTACAGAAACACTCGTAGCACAAGTGCTACAAACGCGTTTTACAGGCACTGCATTGAGGCGGTGGCAAGTCACGTTCAAGTCAAGAAAGTGGGTGCTCCGGGTACTAGGGGCAAGCTCAAGCCTTTTGCAAAAAAAGTCAGCATTTCCACGGAGTGCATGAGGATGAAAGATGCGAAGAGTCCGTCAGTCCATGCGCGCCTTCATCGGTTCGTTTGTTCTTGCTTCCGTCCGTCCGTCTGTGCGTCCGTCCATCTGTCCATGCGTCCATCCATGCGCCCATCCGTCCCACCGTGCGTTCGTCTATCCACCCGGGCTTCCGTGCATCTGTTATCTGTCCGTCTGTCAATCCGTGCGTCTCTCTATTCGTTTATCCATCTAGTGAACACTGCAAGTAGCACCATCTCAGATCTTTTATCATGTATTCGATGGATGGATGGATGGATGGATGGATGGATGGATGGATGGATGGATGGATGGATGGATGGATGGATGGATGGATGGATGGATGGATGGATGGATGGATGGACGGATGGACGGATGGACGGATGGACGGACGGACGGATGCATGGATGGATGGATGGATGGATGGATGGATGGATGGATGGACGGATGCATGGATGGATGGATGGATGGATGGACGGATGGATGGATGGATGGATTGATTGATATGGCTGTACCCTTTAGATCGGGCGGTGGCTAACACCACCAAGCCGTAATACTTAGTGAACCAAAAACTAGATTTGTTTTTTTTTCTTTTAATTGGTGAGGTTGAGGACTCGTACTTAGAAATCGAGGCTTTATTTTTACTCGTACCTTAACTTTAGCCACCAATCAAATAACCTCCTTCTAGTTAATTCTATCCACTTAAAATCTGTCTTGCCCTCCCTGTCCCTAAACCCCACTGCTTTGAAAAACTCTGCGCCATCATCCATAAACATAAACAACACTGGTGCCACCTGGGGCAGTGATCGCGGAACCAAAACCAAATAGACCAATATACAACACATTCCCTTCCTTAGAAACATATATATAGATTAGTGATTTAGTAGGTTGATATGTTAGCACATATGCAAGAACAGTATACAAAAAATACCTGTACAATGAACGTAACTATTTAGTACTACAAAATCACATAATTTACAAAAGGAATCCACCACACTGGGTACGTCCGTGTCATTCGCCTTAGCACAACTTCTCTTGCTACACCTGTGGCCATAACGCTCTGGTGGTAGTCTCTTTCTTGGTGGTTGCACCCTGCGTTGCTGTGTGACTGCTCCTGGAGACTTAGCTGACTGCGTCGCAGCAGGCGACCTGTGCGCCTGCGCAGCCGAAGGAGACGTAGGTGCCTGCGCATCGTACGCAGAAGACGTGGGTACCTGCGCAGCCGAAGGAGCAGCAGCTGAAGTCCCGGTAGTTATCTCTGGGGTGGGGCCCCCGCATGTAGGCAGAGATCCTCCTCCCCTAGCTGTACCGTTTCCTCCCCCCGTATAAATGCGGTATGGGGCTTGGGGCACCTTTGAGAACTTGGATGCATTCCACGTTTTGCCGTCAGCCAGGCGAAAAGAAGTTGATCCTTTCCTGCTGATAACTTCTCCTGAGTGGCTGAATTCAAGAGCGCCTCTAAATCTAGTAGTGGGTTTCGTCACTCTGACGAAGTCACCATCGTCAACTCTGGTTTCTCTTACAGCCCTCCGAGCATCCATGTATCGTTTGCTGCTCTGTTGCTTTAGCTTTACCCGCTCACGTAAGCACCGGAGTTCCAAGTGAGGGTCATCAAAGAAGGTTACCGACGGATGCCCGACGACATCTAACCGACTTCATGGCAGCCGCCTATGCAGCAGAAGAGCTGGAGCTCTTGCCGTTGTAGCATGTGGTGTGCATCGGTAAACACCCAGGTACTCTGTTACCGCCTGGCGCAAGGGTCGCTGCTCATGAACCGCCACTTGAATGAAACTTTTTAATACTCTGTTAAAGCACTCCACTCGGCCATTTGCTTGTGGATGTATACGGACGAATGTTCGACGTGGATGGCTCGATCTTGAAGAAATGCCTCCGACTCCCGAGATGCAAACTGTGGACCGTTATCGCAAATAACCTCTTCCGGGTAGCCTTTGCGTGCGAACACAGAGGCTAAGAAGCGTATTACTGTGCTGGTTGTCATCTCGCTGCAGAAACGCACTTCGAGCCATTCGGAATAATAATCTACAAGCGTGATTGTATATCTGCAACCGTAGGGCGCCCTCTCAAGTGGACCTACAATATCCATGCCTAGTTTGAGCCATGGCTGCTCTGGAAAGGGGACCGGTTGCAAGGGTGTAGCTCGCACCTTGACGCTTTTATCTGCTTCCTGGATTATGCTACACATCTGTATAGCTAGCTCGACTTGGCGGTCTATGCCCGGCCACCACTACTTTGCTCGCAACCGCGCTTTTGTTCGCACCACTCCGAGATGCGACTCATGTCCTGCAGCGATTACCTGCTGTGTGAATGACGTGGGAACCACAAGCCGTTCACCACGCAAGATAAGATTGTCTACCACAGAACGTTCGTCACGTGCCTTGAAGAATGGCTGAAGCTCGGTCGATAACGATTTGTGTACAGGCCACGATGATTGCTCAGATTTTGCTTTCTTGCAGTGCGCTATCTTACAATTGGGAGTGCTCGAACTGTTCTCTGGTAATGCAGGAACGAATTTTGAGAACTGATACAACCTTGTCAAACAGCGTTTCTTCGTCCTGGAAAGACGACGCGGGGAGGCGTGAGAGTGAGTACGCCATTTGGTTTTGCAACCCCTTGCGGTACTCGACGGTATAGTTCTACCGTAGTAGGCACTCTGTCCATCGCGCTACCCACAAGAGGCACCTTCCTGTTCCTTGGGTTGAAAGCGATGCCACGAAGGCTTGATGATCAGTGAGCAACGTGGAGTGGTTTCCCCAGAAGTACACGTGCCACCGCTCGCACGCCAAACACAGGCCAACGCTTCCCGTTCTCCTACCAAATATTTCCTCTCAGCTGGCGAAAGTACTCGAGACGGGAAAGCGACAGTGGGCAGTTTATGTCCGTCCACCTGCTGTAGGACTGCTCTAACTCCACACTCTGATGCGTCCGTCGACACTAAGACTGAAAGTGATTCATCGAGCATTTTCAGTATAGAGCTAGATGCCAGCTTGTCTTTGGTCTTTCTGAAACTAGCGTCTATCTCGTCAGACCAAACAAATCACTGCCCCTTTCTTCGCAGGACACACATTGGTTCAACCATGTCAGCTAAAATGGGAATAAACCTAGAATAATATTTGACCAATCCCAGAAATGGTCGAAGGCTGGCTGGATCCGTAGGCGCTAGAGTGTCTCGGATAGAATTGACTTTTTCCTTCAACGGAACAATACCGTTTGCGGCAATCCTGTGGCCCAAGAACGCAAGCTCCGGCATTTCGATGACGCATTTCGTGTTCAATTTGAGCCCTGCCTCTTTTATGCACCTCAGCACTGCGCAAGATTCGCTATGTGCTCCTCTCTGCCCTTCCCGAACACAATAACGTCATCAATATTGAACAGGACGCCACTGCAGCCCTGCATAATTTTTGACATATTACTCTGAAAAACAGATGGTGCCGACGCGAGCCCAAAACACGCGCGCCTAAAACAATAGAGGCCGTCGTGTGTTATAAAAACCGGTAAATCGCGGCTCTTGGGTTGAAGCATGACCTGATGGTTAGCTGATGCAAGGTCAAGCTTGGAAAAGTGGGTTGCCCCCACTAAACTATGCAATAGCTCTTTTGTATGCGGGAGGGGAAAGCTATCTGCTGTGACCCCTATCGAAAAAATTGCCATGGTGGATACTGGAAAACATGGTGGGCGTAGTGGAAATAATAGTGGGCATGGTGGAAATGATAGTGGGCATGGTGGAAATTATGATGGCTATGGTGGGACGTAGTGGAAAATATGGTGGATTCGCCGGGACATACTGGGTGGTATGGTGTACAGATGATGGGTAAAGTGGAAATGATGGTGGAAAGCAGAGGCTAGATAGTGGGCAATAATGGGACACTCTGCCCACCATTGCGATAATGCTGGGAAGCCCTAAGCATATGGTGGGTGATGCTTATTATGGTGGGCTACATGGTGTACCAAGCTGAGAAACTCTTCCCACCATTGCGATAATGCTGGGAAGCACTAAGCAGATGATGGGTGCTGCTTGTTATGGTGGGCCACATGGTGTACCAAGCTGAGAAGCTCTGCCCACCATCGCGATAATGCTGGGAAGCAGTAAGCAGATGATGGGTGGGCTTACAATGGCGGGCAATATATATACTGTACCAAGCTGGGATCTGTACACTACATGTTCTACCACCATGGTTTCCACCAAAGATTAGGCCTACCGACCGAGCCCATACAATTGCGTTATCCGTGCTTCCGGGTTTCAGAATACATGATTTCGACGATTAAGTATGACAATACAGCGCAGCCATGGCATCAATTAACCTAAATGAAGCATTTTTTATTGTGTATGGTGTCCGCTCAAGAAGCAACAAACATCGATGCGACGCGAATAAAGCACTCCCAGAGAACGTAATTAAGTGTCTTCTCACCGACAGCCGCCGGTCGCACTCGCCGGCACTTCTCTAGCTTTTGTACCAGAACTCAGACGTGGCAATTCGTATGCTTGGTGAACCAATATGATATGAACCAATATGATGTTTTCGGCACACTGCATTCGTTTTGGCCAAGCCGTTATGTAGTTGTTGCTTTAGCGAAAGAGCTACAGCATTGCGCTGGCGCGACCGCCCTCTACATTGCGCGAAAAGCATCCCAATACTCAATCAAATAAATTAGGCAGGCGTATCTATGGAATGAGCCTAGATGTGTCATAAAGCGTGAGCAGATGTCGCCCTTTAGATGAAGCGCGAAACGGATATTAAACTTCGCAGACCCCGCCGGTAAACTGTTGCTGCTCCCCAGTCCACTTGTTTTCTTTTCTTGAAGTTGTGAATTGTAAAAAAAAATAGCACTTGTGCCATTAACATAGTGGCAATCGTTACAGGCCGAGGTTGCTTGTGTTTAATAAATGTGCAATTTTTAGTAGCAGGTGTAGATCTTGTTTATGTTGTGTACACGACAAACATAACTTAAGTTGAACCTTAAGTTTGTATGTCAACTAAGTATTTAACACACAATCAACGTCGTGTTGGTGTGGCGCAGTGTTTAGCGTCTTCGACTAAGCATCCGCAGGTTGCACCTGCGGATGCTTAGTCGATCCTCTGTGGCGCCTTGTTTTTTTTTTTACGGGACGGGTGTTTTTTATATCGTTTTATAGAATTCTTTTTTATTTTTTGTGGCAGCTCGTTACGGTGATTCTGACGTCATTTCGCGCTCAAGTGTTGCCGGCACTGCAGCACCCACCATATATCCCACCATGCGCCATGGTGGGCGTTTCCCACCATTCACCCACTACATTAATCCACTATAATGGTGGGTGCTGGTTTACACCATGCCCACCATTCGTTTTTTTTTTCGATAGGGACGGCTTTGTTTACCTGTCGAAAATCTACACAAAGGCGGATACCTCCATCTTTCTTTTCAACCACAACAATGGGGGACACCCACTCGGATGCCTCTATTCGCTCTATCACGTCCATTTTTTCCAAGTGGCGCAGTTTTTTCGAGACTCGTGGCCGCAGTGAGAGGGGAAGGCACCTCAGTTTTGAAGCAACTGCTGAACTGTCGAGCGTGCTTTGACGCGATGAAAAAAACCCTTCGCGATACCAAGTCCTGGATCAAAAATAGCACCAAACTCTTCGACTAATTCTGGTGGAAGGTGAATGGACTCTTCCGCCTCGGTCATGACTGCGGTGTGCTCCGTTCGAGCGCTAGTACGCGCCGCTGTCGTTTCAAGGCACTGTAGTGACGACCCATCAATCTGCAGACTGAGCGCCCGAATTGCATCAATACCCAAAAGCGAAGTGCCTTGTTCAACGACATGAAAAAGAAGCTTTGTTGTGCCGTTATTGTGCGTGACATCAGCAAAGAAGCAACCGCACACTGGAATGCGTTTCTTCGAATAGTTCAGTAGTCTGATTCAAGCAGCCGAAAGTTGCTGATCTTCAAA